>NW_026529501.1:0-140285 GCF_028500815.1 Rissa tridactyla
CGCCAAGTGGGAAAGGGTGGTGTCGAGGCTGAAGGCAGCAGGAAAGCCCGCAGCCCCCAGGTCTGTGGGGCCAAGCAAGCGGTTCCCAAAGAGCTTTAGAACAAGGCATAATTTTCCCTGCTGGCTCTTTGGGCGGGGGACCCATCTCCAGCCGTACGGCCATTTTTGTGCCTGGCGCGGCGCCAAGAGGGAAAGGGTGGTGTCGAGGCTAAAGGCAGCAGGAAAGCCCGCAGCCCCCAGGTCTGTGGGGCCAAGCAAGCGGTTCCCAAAGAGCTTTAGAACAAGGCATAGTTTTCCCTGCTGGCTCTTTGGGCGGGGGACCCATCTCCAGCCGTATGGCCATTTTTGTGCATGGCGCAGCGCCAAGTGGGAAAGGGTGGCTTTGAGGCTGAAGGCAGCAGGAAAGCCCGCAGCCCCCAGGTCTGTGGGGCTACGCAAGCGGTTCCCAAAGAGCTTTAGAACAAGGCATAGTTTTCCCTGCTGGCTCTTTGGGCATGGGACCCATCTCCACCCATAGGCCATTTTTGTGCCTGATAGGGCGCCAAGTGAGAAAGGGTGGCTTTGAGGCTAAAGACAGCAGGAAAGCCTGCAGGCCCCCAGGTCTGTGGGGCTACGCAAGCGGTTCCCAAAGAGCTTTAGAACAAGGCATAGTTTTCCCTGCTGGCTCTTTGGGTGGGGGACCCATCTCCAGCCGTATGGCCATTTTTGTGCCTGGCGCGGTGCGTAGTGGGAAAGGGTGGTTTTGACGCTGAAGGCAGCAGGAAAGCCCGCAGCCCCCACGTCTGTGGGGCTACGCAAGCGGTTCACCAAAGAGCTTTAGAACAAGGCATAGTTTTCCCTGCTGGCTCTTTGGGCAGGGGACCCATCTCCAGCCGTATGGCCATTTTTGTCCCTGGCCCGGCGCCAAGTGGGAAAGGGTGGTGTTGAGGCTGAAGGCAGCAGCAAAGACTGCAGCCCCCAGGTCTGTGGGGCCAAGCAAGCGGTTCCCAAAGAGCTTTAGAACAAGGCATAGTTTTCCCTGCTGGCTCTTTGGGCATGGGACCCATCTCCAGCTGTATGGCCATTTTTGTGCCTGGCGCGGCGCCAAGTGGGAAAGGGTGGCTTTGAGGCTGAAGGCAGCAGCAAAGCCCGCAGCCCCCAGGTCTGTGGGGCTACGCAAGCGGTTCCCAAAGAGCTTTAGAACAAGGCATAGTTTTCCATGCTGGCTCTTTTGGCATGGGACCCATCTCCAGCCATATGGCCATTTTTGTGCCTGGCCCGGCGCCAAGAGGGAAAGGGTGGTGTCGAGGCTAAAGGCAGCAGGAAAGCCCGCAGCCCCCACGTCTGTGGGGCTACGCAAGCGGTTCCCAAAGAGCTTTAGAACAAGGCATAGTTTTCCCTGCTGGCTCTTTTGGCAGGGGACCCATCTCCAGCCGTATGGCCATTTTTGAACCTGGAGCAGTGCCAAGTGGGAAAGGGTGGTGTCGTGGCTGAAGGCAGCAGGAAAGCCCACAGCCCCCAGGTCTGTGGGGCTACGCAAGCAGTTCCCAAAGAGCTTTAGAACAAGGCATAGTTTTCCCTGCTGGCTCTTTGGGCGGGGGACCCATCTCCAGCCGTATGGCCATTTTTGTGCCTGGCGCAGCGCCAAGTGGGAAAGGGTGGTTTTGAGGCTGAAGGCAGCAGCAAAGCCTGCAGCCCCCAGGTCTGTGGGGCTACGCAAGCGGTTCCCAAAGAGCTTTAGAACAAGGCATAATTTTCCCTGCTGGCTCTTTGGGCGGGGGACCCATCTCCAGCCGTATGGCCATTTTTGTGCCTGGCCGGGGGCCAAGTGGGAAAGGGTGGTTTTGAGGCTGAAGGCAGCAGGAAAGCCCGCAGCCCCCACGTGTGTGGGGCTACGCAAGCGGTTCCCAAAGAGCTTTAGAACAAGGCATAGTTTTCCCTGCTGGCTCTTTGGGCATGGGACCCATCTCCAGCCATAGGCCATTTTTGTGCTTGATAGGGCGCCAAGTGGGAAAGGGTGGTGTCGAGGCTGAAGGCAGCAGGAAAGCCCGCAGCCCCCAGGTCTGTGGGGCTACGCAAGCGGTTCCCAAAGAGCTTTAGAACAAGGCATAATTTTCCCTGCTGGCTCTTTGGGCGGGGGACCCATCTCCAGCCGTACGGCCATTTTTGTGCCTGGCGCGGCGCCAAGAGGGAAAGGGTGGTGTCGAGGCTAAAGGCAGCAGGAAAGCCCGCAGCCCCCAGGTCTGTGGGGCCAAGCAAGCGGTTCCCAAAGAGCTTTAGAACAAGGCATAGTTTTCCCTGCTGGCTCTTTGGGCGGGGGACCCATCTCCAGCCGTATGGCCATTTTTGTGCATGGCGCAGCGCCAAGTGGGAAAGGGTGGCTTTGAGGCTGAAGGCAGCAGGAAAGCCCGCAGCCCCCAGGTCTGTGGGGCTACGCAAGCGGTTCCCAAAGAGCTTTAGAACAAGGCATAGTTTTCCCTGCTGGCTCTTTGGGCAGGGGACCCATCTCCAGCCGTATGGCCATTTTTGTCCCTGGCCCGGCGCCAAGTGGGAAAGGGTGGTGTTGAGGCTGAAGGCAGCAGCAAAGACTGCAGCCCCCAGGTCTGTGGGGCCAAGCAAGCGGTTCCCAAAGAGCTTTAGAACAAGGCATAGTTTTCCCTGCTGGCTCTTTGGGCATGGGACCCATCTCCAGCTGTATGGCCATTTTTGTGCCTGGCGCGGCGCCAAGTGGGAAAGGGTGGCTTTGAGGCTGAAGGCAGCAGCAAAGCCCGCAGCCCCCAGGTCTGTGGGGCTACGCAAGCGGTTCCCAAAGAGCTTTAGAACAAGGCATAGTTTTCCCTGCTGGCTCTTTGGGCATGGGACCCATCTCCAGCCATATGGCCATTTTTGTGCCTGGCCCGGCGCCAAGAGGGAAAGGGTGGTGTCGAGGCTAAAGGCAGCAGGAAAGCCCGCAGCCCCCACGTCTGTGGGGCTACGCAAGCGGTTCCCAAAGAGCTTTAGAACAAGGCATAGTTTTCCCTGCTGGCTCTTTGGGCGGGGGACCCATCTCCAGCCGTATGGCCATTTTTGTGCCTGGCGCGGCGCCAAGTGGGTAAGGGTGGTGTCGAGGCTGAAGGCAGGAGCAAAGCCTGCAGCCCCCAGGTCTGTGGGGCCAAGCAAGCGGTTCCCAAAGAGCTTTAGAAGAAGGCATAGTTTTCCCTGCTGGCTCTTTGGGCATGGGACCCATCTCCAGCCGTATGGCCATTTTTGTCCCTGGCCCGGCGCCAAATGGAAAGGGTGGCTTTGAGGCTGAAGGCAGCAGGAAAGCCCGCAGCCCCCAGGTCTGTGGGGCTACGCAAGCGGTTCCCAAAGAGCTTTAGAACAAGGCATAATTTTCCCTGCTGGCTCTTTGGGCGGGGGACCCATCTCCAGCCATATGGCCATTTTTGTGCCTGGCGAAGCCCCAAGTGCGAAAGGGTGGCTTTGAGGCTGAAGGCAGGAGCAAAGCCTGCAGCCCCCACGTCTGTGGTGCTACGCAAGCGGTTCCCAAAGAGCTTTAGAACAAGGCATAGTTTTCCCAGCTGGCTCTTAGGGCATGGGACCCATCTCCAGCCATAGGCCATTTTTGTGCCTGGCGCGAAGCCAAGTGGGAAAGGGTGCTGTCGAGGCTGAAGGCAGCAGGAAAGCCCACAGCCCCCAGGTCTGTGGGGCTACGCAAGCAGTTCCCAAAGAGCTTTAGAACAAGGCATAGTTTTCCCTGCTGGCTCTTTGGGCGGGGGACCCATCTCCAGCCGTATGGCCATTTTTGTGCCTGGCGCAGCGCCAAGTGGGAAAGGGTGGTTTTGAGGCTGAAGGCAGCAGCAAAGCCTGCAGCCCCCAGGTCTGTGGGGCTACGCAAGCGGTTCCCAAAGAGCTTTAGAACAAGGCATAATTTTCCCTGCTGGCTCTTTGGGCGGGGGACCCATCTCCAGCCGTATGGCCATTTTTGTGCCTGGCCGGGGGCCAAGTGGGAAAGGGTGGTTTTGAGGCTGAAGGCAGCAGGAAAGCCCGCAGCCCCCACGTGTGTGGGGCTACGCAAGCGGTTCCCAAAGAGCTTTAGAACAAGGCATAGTTTTCCCTGCTGGCTCTTTGGGCATGGGACCCATCTCCAGCCATAGGCCATTTTTGTGCTTGATAGGGCGCCAAGTGGGAAAGGGTGGTGTCGAGGCTGAAGGCAGCAGGAAAGCCCGCAGCCCCCAGGTCTGTGCGGCTACGCAAGCGGTTCCCAAAGAGCTTTAGAACAAGGCATAATTTTCCCTGCTGGCTCTTTGGGCGGGGGACCCATCTCCAGCCGTACGGCCATTTTTGTGCCTGGCGCGGTGCGTAGTGGCATAGGGTGGTTTTGAGGCTAAAGGCAGCAGGAAAGCCCGCAGCCCCCACGTCTGTGGGGCCAAGCAAGCGGTTCCCAAAGAGCTTTAGAACAAGGCATAGTTTTCCCTGCTGGCTCTTTGGGCGGGGGACCCATCTCCAGCCGTATGGCCATTTTTGTGCCTGGCGCGGTGCGTAGTGGGAAAGGGTGGTTTTGACGCTGAAGGCAGCAGGAAAGCCCGCAGCCCCCAGGTCTGTGGGGCTACGCAAGCAGTTCACCAAAGAGCTTTAGAACAAGGCATAGTTTTCCCTGCTGGCTCTTTGGGCAGGGGACCCATCTCCAGCCGTATGGCCATTTTTGTCCCTGGCCCGGCGCCAAGTGGGAAAGGGTGGTGTTGAGGCTGAAGGCAGCAGCAAAGACTGCAGCCCCCAGGTCTGTGGGGCCAAGCAAGCGGTTCCCAAAGAGCTTTAGAACAAGGCATAGTTTTCCCTGCTGGCTCTTTGGGCGGGGGACCCATCTCCAGCCGTATGGCCATTTTTGTGCCTGGCGCGGCGCCAAGTGGGTAAGGGTGGTGTCGAGGCTGAAGGCAGGAGCAAAGCCTGCAGCCCCCAGATCTGTGGGGCCAAGCAAGCGGTTCCCAAAGAGCTTTAGAACAAGGCATAGTTTTCCCTGCTGGCTCTTTGGGCATGGGACCCATCTCCAGCCGTATGGCCATTTTTGTCCCTGGCCCGGCGATAAGTGGGAAAGGGTGGCTTTGAGGCTGAAGGCAGCAGGAAAGCCCGCAGCCCCCAGGTCTGTGGGGCTACGCAAGCGGTTCCCAAAGAGCTTTAGAACAAGGCATAGTTTTCCCTGCTGGCTCTTTGGGCATGGGACCCATCTCCAGCCATAGGCCATTTTTGTGCCTGATAGGGCGCCAAGTGGGAAAGGGTGGCTTTGAGGCTGAAGACAGCAGGAAAGCCTGCAGCTCCCAGGTCTGTGGGGCTATGCAAGCGGTTCCCAAAGAGCTTTAGAACAAGGCATAGTTTTCCCTGCTGGCTCTTTGGGCGGGGGACCCATCTCCAGCCGTATGGCCATTTTTGTGCCTGGCGCGGCGCCAAGTGGGAAAGGGTGGTGTCGAGGCTGAAGGCAGCAGGAAAGCCCGCAGCCCCCAGGTCTGTGGGGCTACGCAAGCGGTTCCCAAAGAGCTTTAGAACAAGGCATAGTTTTCCCTGCTGGCTCTTTGGGTGGGGGACCCATCTCCAGACGTATGGCTATTTTTGTGCCTGGCGCGGTGCGTAGTGGCATAGGGTGGTTTTGAGGCTGAAGGCAGCAGGAAAGCCCGCAGCCCCCACGTCTGTGGGGCTACGCAAGCGGTTCCCAAAGAGCTTTAGAACAAGGCATAGTTTTCCCTGCTGGCTCTTTGGGCGGGGGACCCATCTCCAGCCATATGGCCATTTTTGAGCCTGGAGCAGTGCCAAGTGGGAAAGGGTGGTGTCGAGGCTGAAGGCAGCAGGAAAGCCCGCAGCCCCCACGTCTGTGGGGCCAAGCAAGCGGTTCCCAAAGAGCTTTAGAACAAGGCATAGTTTTCCCTGCTGGCTCTTTGGGCATGGGACCCATCTCCAGCCATAGGCCATTTTTGTGCCTGGCCCGGCGCCAAGTGGGAAAGGGTGGCTTTGAGGCTGAAGGCAGCAGCAAAGCCCGCAGCCCCCAGGTCTGTGGGGCTACGCAAGCGGTTCCCAAAGAGCTTTAGAACAAGGCATAGTTTTCCCTGCTGGCTCTTTGGGCGGGGGACCCATCTCCAGCCGTATGGCCATTTTTGAGCCTGGCGCAGCGCCAAGTGGGAAAGGGTGGTGTCGAGCCTGAAGGCAGCAGGAAAGCCCGCAGCCCCCAGGTCTGTGGGGCTACGCAAGCGGTTCCCAAAGAGCTTTAGAACAAGGCATAGTTTTCCCTGCTGGCTCTTTGGGCGGGGGACCCATCTCCAGCCGTATGGCCATTTTTGTGCCTGGCGAAGCCCCAAGAGGGAAAGGGTGGCTTTGAATCTGAAGGCAGCAGGAAAGCCCGCAGCCCCCAGGTCTGTGGGGCTACGCAAGCGGTTCCCAAAGAGCTTTAGAACAAGGCATAGTTTTCCCTGCTGGCTCTTTTGGCAGGGGACCCATCTCCAGCCGTATGGCCATTTTTGTGCCTGGCGCGGTGCGTAGTGGGAAAGGGTGGTGTTGAGGCTGAAGGCAGCAGCAAAGACTGCAGTCCCCAAGTTTGTGGGGCCAAGCAAGCGGTTCCCAAAGAGCTTTAGAACAAGGCATAGTTTTCCCTGCTGGCTCTTTGGGCGGGGGACCCATCTCCAGCCGTATGGCCATTTTTGAGCCTGGCGCGGCGCCAAGTGGGAAAGGGTTGTGTCGAGGCTAAAGGCAGCAGGAAAGCCCGCAGCCCCCAGGTCTGTGGGGCTACGCAAGCGGTTCCCAAGGAGCTTTAGAACAAGGCATAATTTTCCCTGCTGGCTCTTTGGGCGGGGGACCCATCTCCAGCCGTATGGCCATTTTTGTGCCTGGCCGGGGGCCAAGTGGGAAAGGGTGGTTTTGAGGCTGAAGGCAGCAGGAAAGCCCGCAGCCCCCAGGTGTGTGGGGCTACGCAAGCGGTTCCCAAAGAGCTTTAGAACAAGGCATAGTTTTCCCTGCTGGCTCTTTGGGCATGGGACCCATCTCCAGCCATAGGCCATTTTTGTGCTTGATAGGGCGCCAAGTGGGAAAGGGTTGCTTTGAGGCTGAAGACAGCAGGAAAGCCCGCAGCCCCCAGGTCTGTGCGGCTACGCAAGCGGTTCCCAAAGAGCTTTAGAACAAGGCATATTTTTCGCTGCTGGCTCTCTGGGCGGGGGACCCATCTCCAGCCGTATGGCCATTTTTGAGCCTGGCGCGGCGCCAGGTGGGAAAGGGTGGCTTTGAGGCTGAAGGCAGGAGCAAAGCCTGCAGCCCCCAGGTCTGTGGTGCTACGCAAGCGGTTCCCAAAGAGCTTTAGAACAAGGCATAGTTTTCCCAGCTGGCTCTTAGGGCATGGGACCCATCTCCAGCCATAGGCCATTTTTGTGCCTGGCGCGAAGCCAAGTGGGAAAGGGTGCTGTCGAGGCTGAAGGCAGCAGGAAAGCCCGCAGCCCCAAGGTCTGTGGGGCTACGCAAGCGGTTCCCAAAGAGCTTTAGAACAAGGCATAGTTTTCCCTGCTGGCTCTTTGGGCGGGGGACCCATCTCCAGTCGTATGGCTATTTTTATGCCTGGCGTGTTGCGTAGTGGGAAAGGGTGGTTTTGAGGCTGAAGGCAGCAGGAAAGCCTGCAGCCCCCAGGTCTGTGGGGCTACGCAAGCGGTTCCCAAAGAGCTTTAGAACAAGGCATAGTTTTCCCTGCTGGCTCTTTGGGCGGGGGACCCATCTCCAGCCGTATGGCCATTTTTGTGCCTGATGCGGCGCAAAGTGGGAAAGGGTGGCTTTGAGGCTGAAGGCAGCAGGAAAGCCCGCAGCCCCCAGGTGTGTGCGGCTACGCAAGCGGTTCCCAAAGAGCTTTAGAACAAGGCATAGTTTTCCCTGCTGGCTCTTTGGGCGGGGGACCCATCTCCAGCCGTATGGCCATTTTTGTGCCTGGCCGGGGGCCAAGTGGGAAAGGGTGGTTTTGAGGCTGAAGGCAGCAGGAAAGCCCGCAGCCCCCAGGTCTGTGGGGCTACGCAAGCGGTTCCCAAAGAGCTTTAGAACAAGGCATAGTTTTCCCTGCTGGCTCTTTGGGCATGGGACCCATCTCCAGCCATAGGCCATTTTTGTGCTTGATAGGGCGCCAAGTGGGAAAGGGTGGTGTCGAGGCTGAAGGCAGCAGGAAAGCCCGCAGCCCCCAGGTCTGTGCGGCTACGCAAGCGGTTCCCAAAGAGCTTTAGAACAAGGCATAATTTTCCCTGCTGGCTCTTCGGACGGGGGACCCATCTCCAGCCGTACGGCCATTTTTGTGCCTGGCGCGGCGCCAAGAGGGAAAGGGTGGTGTCGAGGCTAAAGGCAGCAGGAAAGCCCGCAGCCCCCAGGTCTGTGGAGCTACGCAAGCAGTTCCCAAAGAGCTTTAGAACAAGGCATAGTTTTCCCTGCTGGCTCTTTGGGCGGGGGACCCATCTCCAGCCGTATGGCCATTTTTGTGCATGGCGCAGCGCCAAGTGGGAAAGGGTGGCTTTGAGGCTGAAGGCAGCAGGAAAGCCCGCAGCCCCCAGGTCTGTGGGGCTACGCAAGCGGTTCCCAAAGAGCTTTAGAACAAGGCATAGTTTTCCCTGCTGGCTCTTTGGGCATGGGACCCATCTCCACCCATAGGCCATTTTTGTGCCTGATAGGGCGCCAAGTGAGAAAGGGTGGCTTTGAGGCTAAAGACAGCAGGAAAGCCTGCAGCCCCCAGGTCTGTGGGGCTACGCAAGCGGTTCCCAAAGAGCTTTAGAACAAGGCATAGTTTTCCCTGCTGGCTCTTTGGGTGGGGGACCCATCTCCAGCCGTATGGCTATTTTTGTGCCTGACGCGGTGCGTAGTGGCATAGGGTGGTTTTGAGGCTGAAGGCAGCAGGAAAGCCCGCAGCCCCCACGTCTGTGGGGCCAAGCAATCGGTTCCCAAAGAGCTTTAGAACAAGGCATAGTTTTCCCTGCTGGCTCTTTGGGCGGGGGACCCATCTCCAGCCGTATGGCCATTTTTGTGCCTGGCGCGGTGCGTAGTGGGAAAGGGTGGTTTTGACGCTGAAGGCAGCAGGAAAGCCCGCAGCCCCCACGTCTGTGGGGCTACGCAAGCGGTTCACCAAAGAGCTTTAGAACAAGGCATAGTTTTCCCTGCTGGCTCTTTGGGCAGGGGACCCATCTCCAGCCGTATGGCCATTTTTGTCCCTGGCCCGGCGCCAAGTGGGAAAGGGTGGTGTTGAGGCTGAAGGCAGCAGCAAAGACTGCAGCCCCCAGGTCTGTGGGGCCAAGCAAGCGGTTCCCAAAGAGCTTTAGAACAAGGCATAGTTTTCCCTGCTGGCTCTTTGGGCATGGGACCCATCTCCACCCATAGGCCATTTTTGTGCCTGATAGGGCGCCAAGTGGGAAAGGGTGGCTTTGAGGCTGAAGACAGCAGCAAAGACTGCAGCCCCCAGGTCTGTGGGGCTACGCAAGCGGTTCCCAAAGAGCTTTAGAACAAGGCATAGTTTTCCCTGCTGGCTCTTTGGGCGGGGGACCCATCTCCAGCCGTATGGCCATTTTTGTGCCTGGACCGGCGCCAAGTGGGAAAGGGTGGCTTTGAGGCTGAAGGCAGCAGGAAAGCCCGCAGCCCCCAGGTCTGTGGGGCTACGCAAGTGGTTCCCAAAGAGCTTTAGAACAAGGCATAGTTTTCCCTGCTGGCTCTTTGGGCGGGGGACACATCTCCAGCCGTATGGCCATTTTTGAGCCTGGAGCAGTGCCAAGTGGGAAAGGGTGGTTTTGAGGGTGAAGGCAGCAGGAAAGCCCGCAGCCCCCAGGTCTGTGGGGCTACGCAAGCGGTTCCCAAAGAGCTTTAGAACAAGGCATAGTTTTCCCTGCTGGCTCTTTGGGCGGGGGACCCATCTCCAGCCGTATGGCCATTTTTGTGCCTGGCGCGGCGCCAAGTTTGAAAGGGTGGTGTCGAGGCTGAAGGCAGCAGGAAAGCCCGCAGCCCCCAGGTCTGTGGGGCCAAGCAAGCGGTTCCCAAAGAGCTTTAGAACAAGGCATAGTTTTCCCTGCTGGCTCTTTGGGCATGGGACCCATCTCCAGCCATAGGCCATTTTTGTGCTTGATAGGGCGCCAAGTGGGAAAGGGTGGTGTCAAGGCTGAAGGCAGCAGGAAAGCCCGCAGCCCCCAGGTGTGTGGGGCTACGCAAGCGGTTCCCAAAGAGCTTTAGAACAAGGCATAGTTTTCCCTGCTGGCTCTTTGGGCATGGGACCCATCTCCAGCCATAGGCCATTTTTGTGCTTGATAGGGCGCCAAGTGGGAAAGGGTGGTGTCAAGGCTGAAGGCAGCAGGAAAGCCCGCAGCCCCCAGGTGTGTGGGGCTACGCAAGCGGTTCCCAAAGAGCTTTAGAACAAGGCATAGTTTTCCCTGCTGGCTCTTTGGGCGGGGGACCCATCTCCAGCCGTATGGCCATTTTTGTGCCTGGCGCGGCGCCAAGTGGGAAAGGGTGCTGTCGAGGCTGAAGGCAGCAGGAAAGCCCGCAGCCCCAAGGTCTGTGGGGCTACGCAAGCGGTTCCCAAAGAGCTTTAGAACAAGGCATAGTTTTCCCTGCTGGCTCTTTGGGCGGGGGACCCATCTCCAGTCGTATGGCTATTTTTATGCCTGGCGCGTTGCGTAGTGGGAAAGGGTGGTTTTGAGGCTGAAGGCAGCAGGAAAGCCTGCAGCCCCCAGGTCTGTGGGGCTACGCAAGCAGTTCCCAAAGAGCTTTAGAACAAGGCATAGTTTTCCCTGCTGGCTCTTTGGGCGGGGGACCCATCTCCAGCCATAGGCCATTTTTGTGCCTGATGCGGCGCAAAGTGGGAAAGGGTGGCTTTGAGGCTGAAGGCAGCAGGAAAGCCCGCAGCCCCCAGGTCTGTGAGGCTACGCAAGCGGTTCCCAAAGAGCTTTAGAACAAGGCATAGTTTTCCCTGCTGGCTCTTTGGGTGGGGGACCCATCTCCAGCCGTATGGCCATTTTTGTGCATGGCGCAGCGCCAAGTGGGAAATGGTGGTATCGAGGCTGAAGGCAGCAGGAAAGCCCGCAGCCCCCAGGTCTGTGGGGCTACGCAAGCGGTTCCCAAAGAGCTTTAGTACAAGGCATAGTTTTCCCTGATGGCTCTTTGGGCATGGGACCCATCTCCAGCCATAGGCCATTTTTGTGCCTGATAGGGCGCCAAGTGGGAAAGGGTGGCTTTGAGGCTGAAGACAGCAGGAAAGCCCGCAGCCCCCACGTCTGTGGGGCCAAGCAAGCGGTTCCCAAAGAGCTTTAGAACAAGGCATAGTTTTCCCTGCTGGCTCTTTGGGCGGGGGACCCATCTCCAGCCGTATGGCCATTTTTGTGCCTGGCGCGGCGCCACGTGGGAAAGGGTGGTGTCGAGGCTGAAGGCGTCACGAAAGCCTGCCGTCCGAGGGTTTCTTAATGACTTTTCTTAATGATGTCTCCACAGTGTGAAGTTTTGCAGGATTTGAAAAAGTAATAGACACAGTGAAATTGAGTCTATTGGAAACTTCCATACTTTTCCCTCCCTCTAAAATCTCTGCTGTCCTGTAGTATCCACTGCCTGCAACTGCTGTTGCAGGAGCAGACAGATTGGTATCAAATTTAGAAAAAAAGGGACATCATTAAGAGGATTCACTCGCCTTATTTTTCACCGGTGTGGCCAGTAAAGAAACCAAAAAGGCAATGGCGTTTCACAGTAGATTACGGAAAATTAAACGCCAACACTGCACCTCTGACCGCTGCTGTTCCGAATATCGCGGAAATTGTGACAATGATAAAAGGAGCTGCCCATCCTTGCAGGGTTGCCTTAGATTTTAAAGACATATTTTTTTATGATTCTCCTCCTTGAGCAGGACAAAGCGCAGTTTGCATTCACATGGAAAGGAGTGCAATATACCTTTAACCGCTTTCCGCAAGGATACAAACATTCCCCCACTATTGCCCATAATGCTTTGGCTAAAGTGCTATCAGAGATTCCTGTTTCACAGGGATGTACAGTATACCAATATATTATTGATGACATCTTAATAGGGGAGAGAACCAAGAAAGTGTACAAGACATGATGGAAAACATCCGAAAAACATTATCAGATTTGGGATTGGAAATTCCCGACTCAAAGTGTCAGGGACCCGCACAGGAAGTTAAATTCCTGGGGGTCTGGTGGATTAAGGGAGCTGCTTCTGTCCCTCAGGATACCCTGAAAAAATAGAACATGGACAGAATCCTTCCAGCACGAAGGAGTTACAGCAAGTCCTGGGAACTTTAAGTTATTAGCGTAAACACATCCCTGGCTTTTCCATCATTGCTCGCCCCCTTTATTGTTTGCTCAAAAAAGGTAAATCCTGGGAGTCGACTGAACAACACACTAATGCACTAGAATTGCTAATAAAAGAGCTAAGGTTATTCCAACAACTTGGCCCCATACATCCAACTGACCCTGTCCATGTAGAATGGGGGCTCAGTGAACATGGTTCCCATTGTAATTTATGCCAGAAGGGACCAGCAGGACCGGAGAGACCATTAGAATTTAGCTCTCACGCCTTTAATGATACTGAGAGCAGCTATTCAGACCTGGAGAAGGGTTTACTGTCCCTGGTGCGAGCATTGCAACGAGCAGAGCAGATAAGGAGAGAACAGAGCGTGATTGTTCGGGGCCCTTTTCGACTCCTAGATGTGGTCCGTAAAGGGACAGCACCGCCAGCTGGCATTGCCCAGAAACCCACAGTTCGAAAGTGGTATGCTTATTTAGAAGGCATTAATGATATCATGCCAGTCTCTGAAGGTAGTATCAAAGTATCCATGCTCCAGAAGGATAGAGATGGTGCCCTATTGTTCCAATCCCCACCAAACAGACCATCTCCAATCCAAGAAGCACCTCCTCTGAAAGCAGGCAGTGATCTTACAGGAGTGTGGTTTACTGGTGTGTCATCTCACCGTCAGAACAGTAAGTGGAAATACAAGGCCGTAGCACTGGAAGTAGCAACGGGGGAAAGAGCAATTGAAACAGGAGAAGGTAGGGCACAAGTAGGGGAACTCAGAGCCGTCCTACTAGCTGCACAACATGGAGCTACTTACATTTACACTGACTCATATGCTGTTTTTAAAGGAGCCACTGAATGGCTAGGACACTGGGCAGCCAATGATTGGCAGGTGAATAGAGTCCCGATCTGGGAGACAGACAGTTGGAAGCAACTGTTGGAAATAGGAGGACAGAGACCATTGCACATTGCTTGGGTAAAAGGCCACGATCGTTCAAACTCGATCACTGCTCAGTTCAACCAACAGGTAGATAGCCTCACGCGGCTACAACAAATTGACACTGTAGATGATGGTCGGGAATGGTTACATATTAAGCCTGGCCATACAGGCCGTGCTGATCTGTATCAGGAAGGTCTAGCCCGGGGGTGGCCTGTGTCGGTTAAGCTGTGCGAACAAGTAGTAACTGCCTGGTCACAATGTCGCCTACGACTCAGCAAAGATCATCCGAGTAAGGCGCCTCCCTTACACATGCGGGACAAGAAAATGTTGTGGCATTCATGGCAGATTGATTATATTGGGCCCTTGAGATCATCAGGTGGGAAAAGATATGTCCTAGTCGGAGTGGAGATTATCTCCAGCCTCAGTATGGCCACTGGCTTCAAATCAGCTGCTGGGGACAACACAGTGAAAGGCCTAAAAGGGTGGTTCAGCACACTTCCCCTTCCCGAGGAAATCCAAAGTGATAACGGTTCACACTTTACCGCTACAGTGGTACAAGATTGGGCCAAGGAAGAAGGGATTCGATGGGTATTTCATACTCCCTATTATCCTCAGGCTAATGGCATTGTTGAATGCACCAACGGATTGGTTAAGCGTTTTGCAAAAACTCATAAATCATAAGGGAAGGTGAAGAAGGCACCTTGCCCACCGAAATTCGAAAAGTAATATGGGATAACGCAATTGAGTTTGAGAGAAAATTTCAATCCTGGTGGTATCTGGTTAATTTCACCTACGATCCCACTGAGAGCAAAGCCACAGCTTTTGTCTTAACGATACGCAATGCCTCAGTATCCACCATATACCCAATCATCGCACTGGGGTTGAATCATCAAGGAGCTCTACTCTATCCAACACAGCACAGAGGTTGGGCACGACAAAATGAGACTAAATGGCAAACTGCTGATGTTGACGCATGCGTTTCACGAGACCAACAAGGATTCATTTGTGAGAGTAATACTCTCAAAGCACAAGACCTTTGTCTTGACACCAACCAGAATGCTTGTCACTTTGAGACACATCCCGATGAAACCCCAGAGACTGTGCTTGACTATATTGGGAAAGGGTGCGTTAGCATGAGGTCTCCCTGTAGTCTTGTATTATAGACGAGAAAGGCTTGAGACCATGGCCACTCTGGGTCTCTTTGACTACAAACAACAGGGAATAAAAAGGTGAAACTGAATAGCATCAATTCCATCTGCCAATTCGTCATTTTAGAATTTGGGCCTCCAAATAGCCATACATCATAAAAGTAGTATTATTGCCAGGTTCAATGTCAGGATTCCCTGGAGACATTCAAAGGTAGCGTAGGCCAATCCGTCTGTACAGCTCATCCAAGGTTCCTGTAAGACATAAAGGAAAAGAAAATCTGCTCGGTCTTATTCGACCGACGGGGTTAAAAAGAAGGTGCGGTCCACCGGGTGCTGATCCGGTGTATCTTCCCTGAACAATCCTTGGCTTCCCATGCATAGGGATTTTTGGGAGTAGCTAGCACCATTGGCACCGTCCCATTTTGAGGCATTTTCACTAACACAGGTAGTCCAGGGTGAAATCTTCCGGGGTATTTTCCCGGTTCATTGGCAGCCTTTGGCGAGATAATATTGGCAGGTACACAGAAAGCTTTCATTTTAGGACAGCCGTCTCCACTCCATTTGTTATTTAGTTGATAGATGGCATCATCCAATCGCAAATGCCAACCAGGTTCATGACTTTTTGCAAAACGCTTAACCAATCTATTGGTGCGTTCAACAATGCCATTAGCCTGGGGATAATAGGGAGTATGAAATACCCATCGAATCCCTTCTTCCTTGGCCCAATCTTGTACCACCGAAGCCGTAAAGTGTGAAACGTTATCACTCTGGATTTCGTCGGGAAGGGGAAGTGTGCTGAACCACCCTGTTAGGCCTTTCACTGTGTTGTCCCTCGTAGCTGGTTTGAAACTGCTGGCCATACTGAGGCTGGAGATAATCTCCACTCCTACCAGGACATATCTTTTCCCACCTGATGATCTCAAGGGCCCAATATAATCAAGCTGCCATGAATGCCACAACGCTTTCTTGTCCCGCATGTGTAAGGGAGGCGCCTTACTCGGATGATCTTTGCTGAGTCGTAGGCGACATTGTGAACAGGCAGTTACTATTTGTTCGCACAGCTTAACTGACACAAGCCACCCACCTTCCCGATACAGGTCAGGACGGCCTGTGCGGCCACGTTTAACATGTAACGATTCAAGTAAGCGTTCCCATTCCCGACCATCATCTACAATGTCAATTTGTTGCAGCCGCGTGAGGCCATCTACCTGTTGGTTGAACTGAGCAGTGATCGAGTTTGAACGATCGTGGCCTTTTACCCAAGCAATGTGCAATGGTCTCTGTCCTCCTATTTCCAACAGTTGCTTCCAATTATCTGTCTCCCAAACTGGGACTCTATTCACCTGCCAATCGTTGGCTGCCCAGTGTCCTAGCCATTCAGTGGCTCCTTTAAGAACAGCATATGACTCAGCGTAAAAGGAGGTGGCTCCATGTTGTGCAGCTAGTAGGACAGCTCTGAGTTCCCCTACCCTCCCCTATTTCAATTGCTCTTTCTCCCGTTGTTACTTCCAGTGCTACGGCCTTATATTTGCACTTATTTTTTTAACGGTGAGATGACGCACCAGTAAACCACACTCCTCTAAGATCACTGCTGTCCCTCAAAGGAGGTGCTTCTTGGATCGGAGATGGTCTGTTTGGTGGGGATTGGAACAATAGGGCACCATCTATATCCTTTGGTATCCTTGTGAAGTAGCCTTGGATACTTTAACACTGCCTTCAGAGACTGGCTTGATTTCATTAATGCCTTCTAAATAAGCATACCACTTTCGAACTGTAGGTCTCTGGGCAATGCCAGCTGGTGGTGGTGTCCCTTTAAGGACCACATCTGGGAGGCGAAAAGGTCCCAGGAAAGATCACACTCTGTTCTCTTCTTATCTGCTCTGCTCGTTGCAACGCTCGCACCAGGGACAGTAAACCCTTCTCCAGGTCTGAATAGCTGCATTCAGTATCATTGAAGGAGTGTGAGCAAAATTCTAATGGTCTCTCCGGTCCTGCTGGTCCCTTCTGCCATAAATTACAACGGGAACCATGTTCACTGAGCCCCCATTCTACATGGACAGGGTCAGTTGGATGTATGGGGCCAAGTTGTTGGAATAACCTTAGCTCCTTTATTAGTAATTGCAGAGCATTAGTGTGTTGTTCAGTCCACACCCAGGATTTACCCTTTTTTGGCAAGCTATGAAGGGGGCGAGCAATGATGGAAAAGCCAGGGATGTGTTTACGCCAATAACTTAAAGTTCCCAGGACCTGCTGTAACTCCTTCGTGCTGGAAGGATTCTGTCCATGTTCTATTTTTTCAGGGTATCCTGAGGGACAGAAGCAGCTCCCTTAATCCACCAGACCCCCAGGAATTTAACTTCCTGTGCGGGTCCCTGACACTTTGAGTCGGGTCTACGTGAGGCACCCACTAACACTTCTGCCCTAGTCATTCGCTGCTCTCCCGGCAACCAGAGGTTAATTTTTGCAGTGGGGCATGTTTTTACCACACCATCAATTCCTGTGAAGTTGACTCTGCGTCGGGTGGGATTTATACCTAGAAGTTGTGCTGTTTCGTTAGTGATTGCAGACATTTGGGCTCCGGTATCAATAATAAAATTTACCAATATCTTCCGGGGTCCAACAGGAATGACAATAACAGGTTCGGAGTCTTTATGAGAGCGCCATTGGATTGCTAGTACCTGCCCGACAGGGTTGCTCAGTGCCCTCCCCGGGGATAGGAGTGTTGTGGCTGGGACTCTGTCAAATCAATCAAGTTATGTTCCGGTGCAGAAGGCACAGTTTTCTCACGGCTTGGGGATTCTCTGGTTAGACTTTTCTCCCCAGCCGCATTATTCTTTCTAGGTAGAGATTGGACTAGCGTACGGAGATCTCCCGTAGGGTCACCGTGCAAGAATTGTCGGGGCACCCCTAATTGTAGGGCTTTACGCCACAACTCATTCCGGTCCTTATCTGGCTTAAACCTTCCCTCTGATTTAGGGTTTTGAGTGTGAGTTTGGACTTGGCGAACCTTTCGCGGGTGTTCGGAGGATTTCTCACTAGTTTGGCTGGCCCAGCCCATTCGGCGCCCATATTGATCTATTTCCTGTACATTCCAGGTGGGCATGTAGTGACGACGGCCCCGCCCATGAGCACCCCGAGCATCCCGTATACGATCTTGAGTGCGAACAAGGAACGGTTTCAGGCAACCGGGAAGACCACGGATGAGAGGGGCTAATCGATCCGGGTCGATAGGGGCTGACATTGGGGATTTCCGAAATTCCTCTCTGTCATACATGGCTTGCAGACAAGCTGCTTTCCGTACAGCCGCAAACAGATCAGAGTAGCCTGTAGCTCTAATCTCTAACGGCTCCCCCCTCTCTCGCGGATCCATACCCCCTGCCCAAAAGGCTGCTCGAGCGGTTAGGGAATAATTATGATCCCCAGGCATAGTGGTTAAAAACACTCCTGGTCCCCAAGAGTCTCCTGCTTCTTCCTCACTCAGCATAATTCTGCCCCCCCCTTCAGAAGAAACTCGCCACACATACTCAACAGCTGACTCTTCTGGTCGCCTCGAATATTTCTCCCTTATTTTTGTTAACTCGGTTGGTGTCCATGGAACGGTACGCACAGTGGTGTGAATTTCATCACCATCATCAACTGCAGTTTCAGTTTTAACCAGAGGACGTAAAGGAAAAACTTGGGATTTCAAAGTAAAAGTCCTTTCCTCCTCATCTTCTTCGTCATCCTCACTATTAGACAAAAAAATCTCCGGTCTGGGTTCCGGAATTTGGATAACACATTAACTTACGAATCTGTTGGACCTGGGTCGAGGGCTGCATTTTATCTAAGAGCCCGGTCACCCTTTCAATAACATTTTAAGTTGGCGATTTTCACTCCCAAGTTGAGCATTCCGGTTTCCTAAACATTCATTCTCACTCACAAGCTTATCGACTTGAGTTCTTAATCTTTCTCCTGTCTCCTTTTGCAAGGCTAATGATGACGTCAGCACCTCATTCTCCGATTTCAGGGTTGCATATTCTACAGCTGAAATCAGATTAGGAGCGGGGGTTTCTCTAGCTTCTTGTTGTGCACAAGATAAACAGGCGCCTAACACAGCACAAATCACACCCTTGCCTTTCCCCGCTCTGAGCTTCTGTGAAACCCGACGCTCTTCAATACGTTCCACCACTTTCTCTTCATCCTTCCAAAATTTTTGGGCCCACTCCTTCCCAGCCTGGGAAGGGGCACAATCATATTTTTGCAGCAGTTTATCCATGGCAATCCTGCCGACTACGCCAAATTCTGTTGCGTGAAACGGGGCCAAGCGGTTTTGGCAGAAGATAAACCCCCTTGCGTTCTAACACTCCTCACCGAGGTGGGAGGCCAGGTGCGGCTGGGTTTCAATTCTGAGTGATGCCCAATTCAGCACTATCAGGCCAATCGCGTTTACTATGTGTTAAACTATTACGATTTGGAGACACTAATAGTGGGCTGCACCTTCAGTCTAGTCGTGCTCCTGAACCAGCACGGCCTCTCTCAAGTTTTGGTCGCGTTCAGTGAGAAAGCGAAACGACTAGCTACTGAAACAGTGCAGTTTATTTAAACAACAGATATACAGGTTCTTTAGGATTGCCGGTGATAAATACACTGTCTGCAAAGCACGTGCAAATAAAGACATTGTTAAATAGACAAACGCGTGACAAAATTATAAACGATACAGCCTGGCTATAAATGTAGGGTAGAGATTCTCTAGAGAAATTTCTAGAGTCCCCGAGAAAGCACTCGGTGTAATCAAAGTCTTACCCAAAGGCGTCCTTATGGGGGGAAGAAAGGCTCAGCCCGTCGACTGATCCCAGAAAACAGCGGTGGGATTCTTCGCGATGGTGTCTTCCCAGACATCCCCCCTCTCTTGGGCTATTTTTATATTATTTTTTTAACTTCAAAGTGGAGTTTGAGTGACTTTAGTCATATGTACTTTTATTATGATTAATGTACTCAAGGAGGAGTGTTCACACCTCGGGGGCGGATAGCCTCCGGGATGGAGGTGTGTTTTGATACATTGTGGTGAGCAAAGTTCGCACAAAAGGACAGCATTTCATCAACATTTGACGAAATGTTGGCTCGGGTGGCGTGTAAGCCGCTTATCAGTTCCGTAGTACCATCTCGTCCCCATATCTGCTATTCGTCACAAGGGAAGGCCACGGAACAAGCGCGTTCCGTTCCATCCCTCGTGTAGTTTCGCAAACAACCTTGTACAGGGAATCACAGCTGTTGCATTCTTCGTGTGCCAGCTGCGGCTGTATTCTACCTCAGAAGCCTCTTGATTTTATGACTTTCCTTAATGTGTGAACAATGCTGTATTTTTGTATTCTTGGCCAATTTAGTAATTATTCCACAAGAACACACATTGGTTGCCGATTTATCAACGGGTCTAATCACCACAGGCCAACTGTAATTAAAACCATCTATGTAGACTCTACCAAAGCGGACAAATACAACACTGATTGTTACAAAATTATGGCGCCAAATTCAGATTGCTGGCACAATTTCACTTTCATCAAACCTACAGTAGTGTACTGTATTTGGGGCTACAAGGGCACAGAATTGTTATTTGAATTTATGATTGACTCAAATACACCTGAACTTGCTGAAATGAATCCAGAACCTACACCCCACAAACTCTCAAAGGCTCTCTCTTCTAAGAGAAAAAAAAAAAAACCACCTCTCTCTTTTCTAAGCCCTCCATTAGACTAACTCCTTACATTTTCAACATTGGCCCTTACGTTATTAAACACACACAGGTCAACAACAGGTACTGTTTAATCCCACATATTCCCTCAAACGAGCAGAATTGTCAATGCAGATTAAAATCTCTGCGATCAAACCCACCTGCTCACCATTCCTGAGTACATCTTATGCAGAATGGTCAGCATGGTTACGCAAACGAACTCTTGCCACTTCACACGGACGGAAGAGGGATGCGACTGGTATCTTAGGAACAGGCCTGGGAGTCTTGAATAGTATAGATGCTGAGATACTTGCCAACAAACTAGTCACAACCGCTACTGATCTGGACAAATTAAGACATCCCCTACGGTCCTCTCTATTAGCATTGGGAAACCACCAACGGCTTTTATCGAATATATTGCCTCAATGGGAAGAAACGGGTGAAAAAGACCATCAGCTGATCACAGATGCACTTGGTACAACTCAAACCAATGTTTCCTTGGCTCTTAGTTGTATCCAAGCCCAATTGTGGATGCAATCTATGACAGCCGCAATCATAAGGGAAGGTAAAGAAGGCACCTTGCCCACCGAAATTCGAAAAGTAATATGGGATAACGCAATTGAATTTGAGAAAAAATTTCAGTCCAGGTGGTATCTGGTTAATTTCACCTACGATCCCACTGAGAGCAAAGCCACAGCTTTTGTCTTAACGATACGCAATGCCTCCGTATACACCACATACCCAATCATCGCACTGGGGTTGAATCACCAAGGAGCTCTACTCTATCCAACACAGCACAGAGGTTGGGCACGACAAAATGAGACTAAATGGCAAACTGCTGATGTTGACGCATGCGTTTCACGAGACCAACAAGGATTCATTTGTGAGAGTAATACTCTCAAAGCACAAGACCTTTGTCTTGACACCAACCAGAATGCTTGTCACTTTGAGACACATCCCGATGAAACCCCAGAGACTGTGCTTGACTATATTGGGAAAGGGTGCGTTAGCATGAGGTCTCCCTGTAGTCTTGTATTCAGAGATGACATAGTAATCACTCAAATCTTTGTGTTTGAACTTTACTAACACAAAGTTACGGGATGCGACTTCAATTATTAAGCTCCTGTTACGTCTTTTCAATTGCTACAACCTAATTATACGTTGATTCGAGATTGTTGCCTGCCCCTATCGGAATGAATCTCTCCCTGGTGAAGAAGCTGCTAAAACACAATGAATTGAAGCGACTCTTGAAAGAGGCCCAAGAAAATAGACAGACAACTTTGATTACCGTCCATCATCAGGTTGAAGAAATACACAAAGCGTTGGAAAGAGTGAAGAGAGGCGGAGGACATAGATGGGGAGATCCTCTTTTTGGATGGTCACCGACAGTTACAGGACTTTATAACAAGATGCTTCACTCTGTTGTTGTTTTACTAATACTCACTGTATTGTGCTTTGCTTAGACAATTGTTTTGCATGTTAGACTTTGGATTATGATGAAAAGTTTAAATCGCTTGATCACTCCGCGAGAAGGATTTCCACTTGATATCCCTCACCACAAGAACACATGTGATCTTTCTTATCAGTGTTGAGTACGTCGACCTTGACTGACTGTAGACAAAGCTTTCCCTGCAGGCTCTTTGGGCGTGGGACCCATCTCCAGCCGTATGGCCATTTTTGTGCCTGGCGCGGCGCCAAGTGTGAAAGGGTGGCTTTGAGGCTGAAGGCAGCAGGAAAGCCCGCAGCCCCCAAGTCTGTGGGGCTACGCAAGCGGTTCCCAAAGAGCTTTAGAACAAGGCATAGTTTTCCCTGCTGGCTCCTTGGGCGGGGGACCCATCTCCAGCTGTATGGCCATTTTTGTGCCTAGCGCGACGCCAAGTGGGAAAGGGTGGCTTTGAGGCTGAAGGCAGCAGCAAAGCCTGCAGCCCCCAGGTCTGTGGGGCTACGCAAGCGGTTCCCAAAGAGCTTTAGAACAAGGCATAGTTTTCCCTGCTGGCTCTTTGGGCGGGGGACCCATCTCCAGCCGTATGGCCATTTTTGAGCCTGGCGCGGCGCCAAGTGGGAAAGGGTGGTTTTGAGGCTGAAGGCAGCAGCAAAGCCTGCAGCCCTAAGGTCTGTGGGGCTACGCAAGCGGTTCCCAAAGAGCTTTAGAACAAGGCAGAGTTTTCCCTGCTGGCTCTTTGGGCGGCAGACACATGTCCAGTCGTATGGCCATTTTTGTGCCTGGCGCGGCGCCAAGTGGGAAAGGGTGGTGTCGAGTCTGAAGGCAGCAGGAAAGCCTGCAGCCCCCAGGTCTGTGGGGCTACGCAAGCGGTTCCCAAAGAGCTTTAGAACAAGGCATAGTTTTCCCTGCTGGCTCTTTGGGCGGGGGACCCATCTCCAGCCGTATGGCCATTTTTGTGCCTGATAGGGCGCCAAGTGGGAAAGGGTGGTGTCGAGGCTGAAGACAGCAGGAAAGCCCGCAGCCCCCACGTCTGTGGGGCCAAGCAAGCGGTTCCCAAAGAGCTTTAGAACAAGGCATAGTTTTCCCTGCTGGCTCTTTGGGCATGGGACCCATCTCCACCCATAGGCCATTTTTGTGCCTGATAGGGCGCCAAGTGGGAAAGGGTGGCTTTGAGGCTGAAGACAGCAGGAAAGCCTGCAGCTCCCAGGTCTGTGGGGCTATGCAAGAGGTTCCCAAAGAGCTTTAGAACAAGGCATAGTTTTCCCTGCTGGCTCTTTGGGCGGGGGACCCATCTCCAGCCGTATGGCCATTTTTGTGCCTGGCGCGGCGCCAAGTGGGAAAGGGTGGCTTTGAGGATGAAGGCAGCAGGAAAGCCCGCAGCCCCCAGGTCTGTGGGGCTACGCAAGCGGTTCCCAAAGAGCTTTAGAACAAGGCATAGTTTTCCCTGCTGGCTCTTTGGGTGGGGGACCCATCTCCAGACGTATGGCTATTTTTGTGCCTGGCGCGGTGCGTAGTGGCATAGGGTGGTGTCGAGGCTGAAGGCAGCAGGAAAGCCCGCAGCCCCCACATCTGTGGGCCCAAGCAAGCGGTTCCCAGAGAGCTTTAGAACAAGGCATAGTTTTCCCTGCTGGCTCTTTGGGCGGGGGACCCATCTCCAGCCATATGGCCATTTTTGTGCCTGGCGCGGTGCGTAGTGGGAAAGGGTGGTTTTGAGGCTGAAGGCAGCAGGAAAGCCCGCAGCCCCCAGGTCTGTGGGGCCAAGCAAGCGGTTCCCAAAGAGCTTTAGAACAAGGCATAGTTTTCCCTGCTGGCTCTCTGGGCGGGGACCCATCTCCAGCCGTATGGCCATTTTTGAGCCTGGCGCGGCGCCAGGTGGGAAAGGGTGGCTTTGAGGCTGAAGACAGCAGGAAAGCCTGCAGCTCCCAGGTCTGTGGGGCTATGCAAGAGGTTCCCAAAGAGCTTTAGAACAAGGCATAGTTTTCCCTGCTGGCTCTTTGGGCGGGGGACCCATCTCCAGCCGTATGGCCATTTTTGTGCCTGGCGCGGCGCCAAGTGGGAAAGGGTGGTGTCGAGGCTGAAGGCAGCAGGAAAGCCCGCAGCCCCCAGGTCTGTGGGGCTACGCAAGCGGTTCCCAAAGAGCTTTAGAACAAGGCATAGTTTTCCCTGCTCGCTCTTTGGGCGGGGGACCCATCTCCAGCCGTATGGCCATTTTTGTGCCTGGCGAAGCCCCAAGACGGAAAGGGTGGCTTTGAATCTGAAGGCAGCAGGAAAGCCCGCAGCCCCCAGGTCTGTGGGGCTACGCAAGCGGTTCCCAAAGAGCTTTAGAACAAGGCATAGTTTTCCCTGCTGGCTCTTTTGGCAGGGGGCCCATCTCCAGCCGTATGGCCATTTTTGAGCCTGGCCCGGCGCCAAGTGGGAAAGGGTGGTGTTGAGACTGAAGGCAGCAGCAAAGCCCGCAGCCCCCAGGTCTGTGGGGCTACGCAAGCAGTTCCCAAAGAGCTTTAGAACAAGGCATAGTTTTCCCTGCTGGCTCTCTGGGCGGGGGACCCATCTGCAGCCGTATGGCCATTTTTGAGCCTGGAGCAGTGCCAAGTGGGAAAGGGTGGTTTTGAGGGTGAAGGCAGCAGGAAAGCCCGCAGCCCCCAGGTCTGTGGGGCTACGCAAGCGGTTCCCAAAGAGCTTTAGAACAAGGCATAGTTTTCCCTGCTGGCTCTTTGGGCGGGGGACCCATCTCCAGCCGTATGGCCATTTTTGTGCCTGGCGCAGCGCCAAGTGGGAAAGGGTGGTTTTGAGGCTGAAGGCAGCAGGAAAGCCCGCAGCCCCCAGGTCTTTGGGGCTACGCAAGCGGTTCCCAAAGAGCTTTAGAACAAGGCATAGTTTTCCCTGCTGGCTCTTTGGGCCTGGGACCCATCTCCAGCCATAGGCCATTTTTGTGCTTGATAGGGCGCCAAGAGGGAAAGGGTGGCTTTGAGGCTGAAGGCAGCAGCAAAGCCTGCAGCCCCCAGGTCTGTGGGGCTACGCAAGCGGTTCCCAAAGAGCTTTAGAACAAGGCATAGTTTTCCCTGCTGGCTCTCTGGGCGGGGGACCCATCTCCAGCCGTATGGCCATTTTTGAGCCTGGCGCGGCGCCAAGTGAGAAAGGGTTGTGTCGAGGCTAAAGGCAGCAGGAAAGCCCGCAGCCCCCAGGTCTGTGGGGCTACGCAAGCGGTTCCCAAAGAGCTTTAGAACAAGGCATAATTTTCCCTGCTGGCTCTTTGGGCGGGGGACCCATCTCCAGCCGTATGGCCATTTTTGTGCCTGGCGCAGCGCCAAGTGGGAAAGGGTGGTTTTGAGGCTGAAGGCAGCAGCAAAGCCTGCAGCCCCCAGGTCTGTGGGGCTACGCAAGCGGTTCCCAAAGAGCTTTAGAACAAGGCATAGTTTTCCCTGCTGGCTCTTTGGGCGGGGGACCCATCTCCAGCCGTATGGCCATTTTTGTGCCTGGCCGGGGGCCAAGTGGGAAAGGGTGGTTTTGAGGCTGAAGGCAGCAGGAAAGCCCGCAGCCCCCAGGTCTGTGGGGCTACGCAAGCGGTTCCCAAAGAGCTTTAGAACAAGGCATAGTTTTCCCTGCTGGCTCTTTGGGCGGGGGACCCATCTCCAGCCGTACGGCCATTTTTGTGCCTGGCGCGGCGCCAAGAGGGAAAGGGTGGTGTCGAGGCTAAAGGCAGCAGGAAAGCCCGCAGCCCCCAGGTCTGTGGGGCTACGCAAGCGGTTCCCAAAGAGCGTTAGAACAAGGCATAGTTTTCCCTGCTGGCTCTTTGGGCGGGGGACCCATCTCCAGCCGTATGGCCATTTTTGTGCATGGCGCAGCGCCAAGTGGGAAATGGTGGTATCGAGGCTGAAGGCAGCAGGAAAGCCCGCAGCCCCCACGTCTGTGGGGCTACGCAAGCGGTTCCCAAAGAGCTTTAGAACAAGGCATAGTTTTCCCTGCTGGCTCTTTGGGCATGGGACCCATCTCCACCCATAGGCCATTTTTGTGCCTGATAGGGCGCCAAGTGGGAAAGGGTGGCTTTGAGGCTGAAGACAGCAGGAAAGCCTGCAGCCCCCAGGTCTGTGGGGCTACGCAAGCGGTTCCCAAAGAGCTTTAGAACAAGGCATAGTTTTCCCTGCTGGCTCTTTGGGTGGGGGACCCATCTCCAGCCGTATGGCTATTTTTGTGCCTGACGCGGTGCGTAGTGGCATAGGGTGGTTTTGAGGCTGAAGGCAGCAGGAAAGCCCGCAGCCCCCAGGTCTGTGGGGCTATGGAAGCGGTTCCCAAAGAGCTTTAGAACAAGGCATAGTTTTCCCTGCTGGCTCTTTGGGCGGGGGACCCATCTCCAGCCGTATGGCCATTTTTGTGCCTGGCGCGGCGCCAAGTGGGAAAGGGTGGTGTCGAGGCTGAAGGCAGCAGGAAAGCCCGCAGCCCCCACGTCTGTGGGGCCAAGCAAGCGGTTCCCAAAGAGCTTTAGAACAAGGCATAGTTTTCCCTGCTGGCTCTTTGGGCGGGGGACCCATCTCCAGCCATAGGCCATTTTTGTGCCTGGCGCGGCGCCAAGTGGGAAAGGGTGGTGTCGAGGCTGAAGGCAGCAGGAAAGCCCGCAGCCCCCAGGTCTGTGGGCCCAAGCAAGCGGTTCCCAGAGAGCTTTAGAACAAGGCATAGTTTTCCCTGCTGGCTCTTTGGGCGGGGGACCCATCTCCAGACGTATGGCTATTTTTGTGCCTGGCGCGGTGCGTAGTGGCATAGGGTGGTTTTGAGGCTGAAGGCAGCAGGAAAGCCCGCAGCCCCCACGTCTGTGGGCCCAAGCAAGCGGTTCCCAGAGAGCTTTAGAACAAGGCATAGTTTTCCCTGCTGGCTCTTTGGGCGGGGGACCAACTCCAGCCATATGGCCATTTTTGTGCCTGGCGCGGTGCGTAGTGGGAAAGGGTGGTTTTGAGGCTGAAGGCAGCAGGAAAGCCCGCAGCCCCCAGGTCTGTGGGGCCAAGCAAGCGGTTCCCAAAGAGCTTTAGAACAAGGCATAGTTTTCCCTGCTGGCTCTTTGGGCATGGGACCCAGCTCCAGCCATAGGCCATTTTTGTGCCTGGCGCGGCGCCAAGTGGGAAAGGGTGGCTTTGAGGCTGAAGGCAGCAGCAAAGCCCGCAGCCCCCAGGTCTGTGGGGCTACGCAAGCGGTTCCCAAAGAGCTTTAGAACAAGGCATAGTTTTCCCTGCTGGCTCTTTGGGCGGGGGACCCATCTCCAGCCGTATGGCCATTTTTGTGCCTGGCGCGGCGCCAAGTGGGAAAGGGTGGTGTCGAGGCTGAAGGCAGCAGGAAAGCCCGCAGTCCCCAGGTCTGTGGGGCTACGCAAGCGGTTCCCAAAGAGCTTTAGAACAAGGCATAGTTTTCCCTGCTGGCTCTCTGGGCGGGGACCCATCTCCAGCCGTATGGCCATTTTTGAGCCTGGCGCGGCGCCAGGTGGGAAAGGGTGGCTTTGAGGCTGAAGGCAGGAGCAAAGCCTGCAGCCCCCAGGTCTGTGGGGCTACGCAAGCGGTTCCCAAAGAGCTTTAGAACAAGGCATAGTTTTCCCTGCTGGCTCTTTGGGCGGGGGACCCATCTCCAGCCGTATGGCCATTTTTGTGCCTGGCCCGGCGCCAAGTGGGAAAGGGTGGCTTTGAGGCTGAAGGCAGCAGCAAACCCTGCAGCCCCCAGGTCTGTGGGGCTACGCAAGCGGTTCCCAAAGAGCTTTAGAACAAGGCATAGTTTTCCCTGCTGGCTCTCTGGGCGGGGGACCCATCTGCAGCCGTATGGCCATTTTTGAGCCTGGAGCAGTGCCAAGTGGGAAAGGGTGGTTTTGAGGGTGAAGGCAGCAGGAAAGCCCGCAGCCCCCAGGTCTGAGGGGCTACGCAAGCGGTTCCCAAAGAGCTTTAGAACAAGGCATAGTTTTCCCTGCTGGCTCTTTGGGCGGGGGACCCATCTCCAACCGTATGGCCATTTTTGTGCCTGGCGCGGCGCCAAGTGGGAAAGGGTGGTGTCGAGGCTGAAGGCAGCAGGAAAGCCCGCAGCCCCCAGGTCTGTGGGGCCAAGCAAGCGGTTCCCAAAGAGCTTTAGAACAAGGCATAGTTTTCCCTGCTGGCTCTTTGGGCATGGGACCCATCTCCACCCATAGGCCATTTTTGTGCTTGATAGGGCGCCAAGTGGGAAAGGGTGGCTTTGAGGCTGAAGGCAGCAGGAAAGCCTGCAGCCCCCAGGTCTGTGGGGCTACACAAGCAGTTCCCAAAGAGCTTTAGAACAAGGCATAGTTTTCCCTGCTGGCTCTCTGGGCGGGGGACCCATCTCCAGCCGTATGGCCATTTTTGTGCCTGGCCCGGCGCCCAGTGGGAAAGGGTGGCTTTGAGGCTTGAAGGCAGCAGGAAAGCCCGCAGCCCCCAGGTCTGTGGGGCTACGCAAGCGGTTCCCAAAGAGCTTTAGAACAAGGCATAATTTTCCCTGCTGGCTCTCTGGGCGGGGGACCCATCTCCAGCCGTATGGCCATTTTTGAGCCTGGCGCGGCGCCAAGTGGGAAAGGGTTGTGTCGAGGCTAAAGGCAGCAGGAAAGCCCGCAGCCCCCAGGTCTGTGGGGCTACGCAAGCGGTTCCCAAAGAGCTTTAGAACAAGGCATAATTTTCCCTGCTGGCTCTTTGGGCGGGGGACCCATCTCCAGCCGTATGGCCATTTTTGTGCCTGGCGCGGCGCCAAGTGGGAAAGGGTGGCTTTGAGGCTGAAGGCAGCAGCAAAGCCCGCAGCCCCCAGGTCTGTGGGGCTACGCAAGCGGTTCCCAAAGAGCTTTAGAACAAGGCATAGTTTTCCCTGCTGGCTCTTTGGGCGGGGGACACATCTCCAGCCGTATGGCCATTTTTGTGCCTGATAGGGCGCCAAGTGGGAAAGGGTGGTGTCGAGGCTGAAGGCAGCAGGAAAGCCCGCAGCCCCCAGGTCTGTGGGGCTACGCAAGCGGTTCCCAAAGAGCTTTAGAACAAGGCATAGTTTTCCCTGCTGGCTCTTTGGGCGGGGGACACATCTCCAGCCGTATGGCCATTTTTGTGCCTGATAGGGCGCCAAGTGGGAAAGGGTGGCTTTGAGGCTGAAGACAGCAGGAAAGCCTGCAGCCCCCAGGTCTGTGGGGCTATGCAAGCGGTTCCCAAAGAGCTTTAGAACAAGGCATAGTTTTCCCTGCTGGCTCTTTGGGCGGGGGACCCATCTCCAGCCGTATGGCCATTTTTGTGCCTGGCGCGGCGCCAAGTGGGAAAGGGTGGTGTCGAGGCTGAAGGCAGCAGGAAAGCCCGCAGTCCCCAGGTCTGTGGGGCTACGCAAGCGGTTCCCAAAGAGCTTTAGAACAAGGCATAGTTTTCCCTGCTGGCTCTCTGGGCGGGGACCCATCTCCAGCCGTATGGCCATTTTTGAGCCTGGCGCGGCGCCAGGTGGGAAAGGGTGGCTTTGAGGCTGAAGGCAGGAGCAAAGCCTGCAGCCCCCAGGTCTGTGTGGCTACGCAAGCGGTTCCCAAAGAGCTTTAGAACAAGGCATAGTTTTCCCTGCTGGCTCTCTGGGCGGGGGACCCATCTCCAGCCGTATGGCCATTTTTGAGCCTGGCGCGGCGCCAAGTGGGAAAGGGTTGTGTCGAGGCTAAAGGCAGCAGGAAAGCCCGCAGCCCCCAGGTCTGTGGGGCTACGCAAGCGGTTCCCAAAGAGCTTTAGAACAAGGCATAATTTTCCCTGCTGGCTCTTTGGGCGGGGGACCCATCTCCAGCCGTATGGCCATTTTTGTGCCTGGCGCGGCGCCAAGTGGGAAAGGGTGGCTTTGAGGCTGAAGGCAGCAGCAAAGCCCGCAGCCCCCAGGTCTGTGGGGCTACGCAAGCGGTTCCCAAAGAGCTTTAGAACAAGGCATAGTTTTCCCTGCTGGCTCTTTGGGCGGGGGACACATCTCCAGCCGTATGGCCATTTTTGTGCCTGATAGGGCGCCAAGTGGGAAAGGGTGGTGTCGAGGCTGAAGGCAGCAGGAAAGCCCGCAGCCCCCAGGTCTGTGGGGCTACGCAAGCGGTTCCCAAAGAGCTTTAGAACAAGGCATAGTTTTCCCTGCTGGCTCTTTGGGCGGGGGACACATCTCCAGCCGTATGGCCATTTTTGTGCCTGATAGGGCGCCAAGTGGGAAAGGGTGGTGTCGAGGCTGAAGACAGCAGGAAAGCCTGCAGCCCCCAGGTCTGTGGGGCTATGCAAGCGGTTCCCAAAGAGCTTTAGAACAAGGCATAGTTTTCCCTGCTGGCTCTTTGGGCGGGGGACCCATCTCCAGCCGTATGGCCATTTTTGTGCCTGGCGCGGCGCCAAGTGGGAAAGGGTGGTGTCGAGGCTGAAGGCAGCAGGAAAGCCCGCAGTCCCCAGGTCTGTGGGGCTACGCAAGCGGTTCCCAAAGAGCTTTAGAACAAGGCATAGTTTTCCCTGCTGGCTCTCTGGGCGGGGACCCATCTCCAGCCGTATGGCCATTTTTGAGCCTGGCGCGGCGCCAGGTGGGAAAGGGTGGCTTTGAGGCTGAAGGCAGGAGCAAAGCCTGCAGCCCCCAGGTCTGTGGGGCTACGCAAGCGGTTCCCAAAGAGCTTTAGAACAAGGCATAGTTTTCCCTGCTGGCTCTTAGGGCGGGGGACCCATCTCCAGCCGTATGGCCATTTTTGAGCCTGGCGCGGCGCCAAGTGGGAAAGGGTGGTGTCGAGGCTGAAGGCAGCAGGAAAGCCCGCAGCCCCCAGGTCTGTGGGGCTACGCAAGCGGTTCCCAAAGAGCTTTAGAACAAGGCATAGTTTTCGCTGCTCGCTCTTAGGGCGGGGGACCCATCTCCAGCCGTATGGCCATTTTTGTGCCTGGCGAAGCCCCAAGAGGGAAAGGGTGGCTTTGAATCTGAAGGCAGCAGGAAAGCCCGCAGCCCCCAGGTCTGTGGGGCTACGCAAGCGGTTCCCAAAGAGCTTTAGAACAAGGCATAGTTTTCCCTGCTGGCTCTTTGGGCGGGGGACCCATCTCCAGCCGTATGGCCATTTTTGTCCCTGGCCCGGCGCCAAGTGGGAAAGGGTGGTGTTGAGGCTGAAGGCAGCAGCAAAGACTGCAGCCCCCAGGTCTGTGGGGCCAAGCAAGCGGTTCCCAAAGAGCTTTAGAACAAGGCATAGTTTTCCCTGCTGGCTCTTTGGGCGGGGGACCCATCTCCAGCCGTATGGCCATTTTTGTGCCTGGCACGGCGCCAAGTGGGAAAGGGTGGCTTTGAGGCTGAAGGCAGCAGCAAAGCCCGCAGCCCCCAGGTCTGTGGGGCCAAGCGAGCGGTTCCCAAAGAGCTTTAGAACAAGGCATAGTTTTCCCTGCTGGCTCTTTGGGCGGGGGACCCATCTCCAGCCGTATGGCCATTTTTGTGCCTGGCGCGGCGCCAAGTGGGAAAGGGTGGTGTCGAGGCTGAAGGCAGCAGGAAAGCCCGCAGCCCCCACGTCTGTGGGGCCAAGCAAGCGGTTCCCAAAGAGCTTTAGAACAAGGCATAGTTTTCCCTGCTGGCTCTTTGGGCCTGGGACCCATCTCCAGCCATAGGCCATTTTTGTGCTTGATAGGGCGCCAAGTGGGAAAGGGTGGCTTTGAGGCTGAAGGCAGCAGGAAAGCCTGCAGCCCCCAGGTCTGTGGGGCTACGCAAGCAGTTCCCAAAGAGCTTTAGAACAAGGCATAGTTTTCCCTGCTGGCTCTTTGTTCGGGGGACCCATCTCCAGCCATAGGCCATTTTTGTGCCTGGCCGGGGGCCAAGTGGGAAAGGGTGGTTTTGAGGCTGAAGGCAGCAGGAAAGCCCGCAGCCCCCAGGTCTGTGCGGCTACGCAAGCGGTTCCCAAAGAGCTTTAGAACAAGGCATAGTTTTCCCTGCTGGCTCTTTGGGCATGGGACCCATCTCCAGCCATAGGCCATTTTTGTGCTTGATAGGGCGCCAAGTGGGAAAGGGTTGCTTTGAGGCTGAAGACAGCAGGAAAGCCCGCAGCCCCCAGGTCTGTGGGGCTACGCAAGCGGTTCCCAAAGAGCTTTAGAACAAGGCATAGTTTTCCCTGCTGGCTCTCTGGGCGGGGGACCCATCTCCAGCCGTATGGCCATTTTTGAGCCTGGCGCGGCGCCAGGTGGGAAAGGGTGGCTTTGAGGCTGAAGGCAGGAGCAAAGCCTGCAGCCCCCAGGTCTGTGGTGCTACGCAAGCGGTTCCCAAAGAGCTTTAGAACAAGGCATAGTTTTCCCAGCTGGCTCTTAGGGCATGGGACCCATCTCCAGCCATAGGCCATTTTTGTGCCTGGCGCGAAGCCAAGTGGGAAAGGGTGCTGTCGAGGCTGAAGGCAGCACGAAAGCCCGCAGCCCCCAGGTCTGTGGGGCTACGCAAGCGGTTCCCAAAGAGCTTTAGAACAAGGCATAGTTTTCCCTGCTGGCTCTTTGGGCGGGGGACCCATCTCCAGCCGTATGGCCATTTTTGTGCCTGGCCCGGCGCAAAGTGGGAAAGGGTGGCTTTGAGGCTGAAGGCAGCAGGAAAGCCCGCAGCCCCCAGGTCTGTGCGGCTACGCAAGCGGTTCCCAAAGAGCTTTAGAACAAGGCATAGTTTTCCCTGCTGGCTCTTTGGGCGGGGGACCCATCTCCAGCCATACGGCCATTTTTGTGCCTGGCGCGGCGCCAAGAGGGAAAGGGTGGTGTCGAGGCTAAAGGCAGCAGGAAAGCCCGCAGCCCCCAGGTCTGTGGGGCTACGCAAGCGGTTCCCAAAGAGCTTTAGAACAAGGCATAGTTTTCCCTGCTGGCTCTTTGGGCATGGGACCCATCTCCACCCATAGGCCATTTTTGTGCCTGATAGGGCGCCAAGTGGGAAAGGGTGGCTTTGAGGCTGAAGACAGCAGGAAAGCCTGCAGCCCCCAGGTCTGTGGGGCTACGCAAGCGGTTCCCAAAGAGCTTTAGAACAAGGCATAGTTTTCCCTGCTGGCTCTTTGGGTGGGGGACCCATCTCCAGCCGTATGGCTATTTTTGTGCCTGACGCGGTGCGTAGTGGGAAAGGGTGGTGTCGAGTCTGAAGGCAGCAGGAAAGCCTGCAGCCCCCAGGTCTGTGGGGCTACGCAAGCGGTTCCCAAAGAGCTTTAGAACAAGGCAGAGTTTTCCCTGCTGGCTCTTTGGGCGGGGGACCCATCTCCAGCCGTATGGCCATTTTTGTGCCTGGCGCGGCGCCAAGTGGGAAAGGGTGGTGTCGAGGCTGAAGGCAGCAGGAAAGCCCGCAGTCCCCAGGTCTGTGGGGCTACGCAAGCGGTTCCCAAAGAGCTTTAGAACAAGGCATAGTTTTCCCTGCTGGCTCTCTGGGCGGGGACCCATCTCCAGCCGTATGGCCATTTTTGAGCCTGGCGCGGCGCCAGGTGGGAAAGGGTGGCTTTGAGGCTGAAGGCAGGAGCAAAGCCTGCAGCCCCCAGGTCTGTGGGGCTACGCAAGCGGTTCCCAAAGAGCTTTAGAACAAGGCATAGTTTTCCCTGCTGGCTCTTAGGGCGGGGGACCCATCTCCAGCCGTATGGCCATTTTTGAGCCTGGCGCGGCGCCAAGTGGGAAAGGGTGGTGTCGAGGCTGAAGGCAGCAGCAAAGCCCGCAGCCCCCAGGTCTGTGGGGCTACGCAAGCGGTTTCCAAAGAGCTTTAGAACAAGGCATAGTTTTCGCTGCTCGCTCTTTGGGCGGGGGACCCATCTCCAGCCGTATGGCCATTTTTGTGCCTGGCCGGGGGCCAAGTGGGAAAGGGTGGTTTTGAGGCTGAAGGCAGCAGGAAAGCCCGCAGCCCCCAGGTCTGTGCGGCTACGCAAGCGGTTCCCAAAGAGCTTTAGAACAAGGCATAGTTTTCCCTGCTGGCTCTTTGGGCATGGGACCCATCTCCAGCCATAGGCCATTTTTGTGCTTGATAGGGCGCCAAGTGGGAAAGGGTTGCTTTGAGGCTGAAGACAGCAGGAAAGCCCGCAGCCCCCAGGTCTGTGGGGCTACGCAAGCGGTTCCCAAAGAGCTTTAGAACAAGGCATAGTTTTCGCTGCTGGCTCTCTGGGCGGGGGACCCATCTCCAGCCGTATGGCCATTTTTGAGCCTGGCGCGGCGCCAGGTGGGAAAGGGTGGCTTTGAGGCTGAAGGCAGGAGCAAAGCCTGCAGCCCCCAGGTCTGTGGTGCTACGCAAGCGGTTCCCAAAGAGCTTTAGAACAAGGCATAGTTTTCCCTGCTGGCTCTTTGGGCGGGGGACCCATCTCCAGCCGTATGGCCATTTTTGTGCCTGGCCCGGCGCAAAGTGGGAAAGGGTGGCTTTGAGGCTGAAGGCAGCAGGAAAGCCCGCAGCCCCCAGGTCTGTGCGGCTACGCAAGCGGTTCCCAAAGAGCTTTAGAACAAGGCATAGTTTTCCCTGCTGGCTCTTTTGGCGGGGGACCCATCTCCAGCCATACGGCCATTTTTGTGCCTGGCGCGGCGCCAAGAGGGAAAGGGTGGTGTCGAGGCTAAAGGCAGCAGGAAAGCCGCAGCCCCCAGGTCTGTGGGGCTACGCAAGCAGTTCCCAAAGAGATTTAGAACAAGGCATAGTTTTCCCTGCTGGCTCTTTGGGCATGGGACCCATCTCCACCCATAGGCCATTTTTGTGCCTGATAGGGCGCCAAGTGGGAAAGGGTGGTTTTGAGGCTGAAGGCAGCAGGAAAGCCCGCAGCCCCCAGGTCTGTGGGGCTACGCAAGCGGTTCCCAAAGAGCTTTAGAACAAGGCATAGTTTTCCCTGCTGGCTCTTTGGGCGGGGGACCCATCTCCAGCCGTATGGCCATTTTTGTGCCTGGCGCGGCGCCAAGTGGGAAAGGGTGGTGTCGAGTCTGAAGGCAGCAGGAAAGCCTGCAGCCCCCAGGTCTGTGGGGCTACGCAAGCGGTTCCCAAAGAGCTTTAGAACAAGGCAGAGTTTTCCCTGCTGGCTCTTTGGGCGGGGGACCCATCTCCAGCCGTATGGCCATTTTTGTGCCTGGCGCGGCGCCAAGTGGGAAAGGGTGGTGTCGAGGCTGAAGGCAGCAGGAAAGCCCGCAGTCCCCAGGTCTGTGGGGCTACGCAAGCGGTTCCCAAAGAGCTTTAGAACAAGGCATAGTTTTCCCTGCTGGCTCTTTGGGCGGGGGACCCATCTCCAGCCGTATGGCCATTTTTGTCCCTGGCCCGGCGCCAAGTGGGAAAGGGTGGTGTTGAGGCTGAAGGCAGCAGCAAAGACTGCAGCCCCCAGGTCTGTGGGGCCAAGCAAGCGGTTCCCAAAGAGCTTTAGAACAAGGCATAGTTTTCCCTGCTGGCTCTTTGGGCGGGGGACCCATCTCCAGCCGTATGGCCATTTTTGTGCCTGGCACGGCGCCAAGTGGGAAAGGGTGGCTTTGAGGCTGAAGGCAGCAGCAAAGCCCGCAGCCCCCAGGTCTGTGGGGCTACGCAAGCGGTTCCCAAAGAGCTTTAGAACAAGGCATAGTTTTCCCTGCTGGCTCTTTGGGCGGGGGACCCATCTCCAGCCGTATGGCCATTTTTGTGCCTGGCGCGGCGCCAAGTGGGAAAGGGTGGTGTCGAGGCTGAAGGCAGCAGGAAAGCCCGCAGCCCCCACGTCTGTGGGGCCAAGCAAGCGGTTCCCAAAGAGCTTTAGAACAAGGCATAGTTTTCCCTGCTGGCTCTTTGGGCCTGGGACCCATCTCCAGCCATAGGCCATTTTTGTGCTTGATAGGGCGCCAAGTGGGAAAGGGTGGCTTTGAGGCTGAAGGCAGCAGGAAAGCCTGCAGCCCCCAGGTCTGTGGGGCTACGCAAGCAGTTCCCAAAGAGCTTTAGAACAAGGCATAGTTTTCCCTGCTGGCTCTTTGTTCGGGGGACCCATCTCCAGCCATAGGCCATTTTTGTGCCTGGCCCGGCGCCCAGTGGGAAAGGGTGGCTTTGAGGCTTGAAGGCAGCAGGAAAGCCCGCAGCCCCCAGGTCTGTGGGGCTACGCAAGCGGTTCCCAAAGAGCTTTAGAACAAGGCCTAGTTTTCCCTGCTGGCTCTTTGGGCGGGGGACCCATCTCCAGCCGTATGGCCATTTTTGAGCCTGGCGCGGCGCCAAGTGGGAAAGGGTTGTGTCGAGGCTAAAGGCAGCAGGAAAGCCCGCAGCCCCCAGGTCTGTGGGGCTACGCAAGCGGTTCCCAAAGAGCTTTAGAACAAGGCATAATTTTCCCTGCTGGCTCTTTGGGCGGGGGACCCATCTCCAGCCGTATGGCCATTTTTGTGCTTGGCGCAGCGCCAAGTGGGAAAGGGTGGTTTTGAGGCTGAAGGCAGCAGCAAAGCCTGCAGCCCCCAGGTCTGTGGGGCTACGCAAGCGGTTCCCAAAGAGCTTTAGAACAAGGCATAGTTTTCCCTGCTGGCTCTTTGGGCGGGGGACCCATCTCCAGCCGTATGGCCATTTTTGTGCCTGGCCGGGGGCCAAGTGGGAAAGGGTGGTTTTGAGGCTGAAGGCAGCAGGAAAGCCCGCAGCCCCCAGGTCTGTGCGGCTACGCAAGCGGTTCCCAAAGAGCTTTAGAACAAGGCATAGTTTTCCCTGCTGGCTCTTTGGGCATGGGACCCATCTCCAGCCATAGGCCATTTTTGTGCTTGATAGGGCGCCAAGTGGGAAAGGGTTGCTTTGAGGCTGAAGACAGCAGGAAAGCCCGCAGCCCCAAGGTCTGTGGGGCTACGCAAGCGGTTCCCAAAGAGCTTTAGAACAAGGCATAGTTTTCCCTGCTGGCTCTCTGGGCGGGGGACCCATCTCCAGCCGTATGGCCATTTTTGAGCCTGGCGCGGCGCCAGGTGGGAAAGGGTGGCTTTGAGGCTGAAGGCAGGGGCAAAGCCTGCAGCCCCCAGGTCTGTGGTGCTACGCAAGCGGTTCCCAAAGAGCTTTAGAACAAGGCATAGTTTTCCCAGCTGGCTCTTAGGGCATGGGACCCATCTCCAGCCATAGGCCATTTTTGTGCCTGGCGCGAAGCCAAGTGGGAAAGGGTGCTGTCGGGGCTGAAGGCAGCACGAAAGCCCGCAGCCCCCAGGTCTGTGGGGCTACGGAAGCGGTTCCCAAAGAGCTTTAGAACAAGGCATAGTTTTCCCTGCTGGCTCTTTGGGCGGGGGACCCATCTCCAGCCGTATGGCCATTTTTGTGCCTGGCCCGGCGCAAAGTGGGAAAGGGTGGCTTTGAGGCTGAAGGCAGCAGGAAAGCCCGCAGCCCCCAGGTCTGTGCGGCTACGCAAGCGGTTCCCAAAGAGCTTTAGAACAAGGCATAGTTTTCCCTGCTGGCTCTTTGGGCGGGGGACCCATCTCCAGCCATACGGCCATTTTTGTGCCTGGCGCGGCGCCAAGAGGGAAAGGGTGGTGTCGAGGCTAAAGGCAGCAGGAAAGCCCGCAGCCCCCAGGTCTGTGGGGCTACGCAAGCGGTTCCCAAAGAGCTTTAGAACAAGGCATAGTTTTCCCTGCTGGCTCTTTGGGCATGGGACCCATCTCCACCCATAGGCCATTTTTGTGCCTGATAGGGCGCCAAGTGGGAAAGGGTAGCTTTGAGGCTGAAGACAGCAGGAAAGCCTGCAGCCCCCAGGTCTGTGGGGCTACGCAAGCGGTTCCCAAAGAGCTTTAGAACAAGGCATAGTTTTCCCTGCTGGCTCTTTGGGTGGGGGACCCATCTCCAGCCGTATGGCTATTTTTGTGCCTGACGCGGTGCGTAGTGGCATAGGGTGGTTTTGAGGCTGAAGGCAGCAGGAAAGCCCGCAGCCCCCACGTCTGTGGGGCCAAGCAAGCGGTTCCCAAAGAGCTTTAGAACAAGGCATATTTTTCCCAGCTGGCTCTTTGGGCGGGGGACCCATCTCCAGCCGTATGGCCATTTTTGTGCCTGGCGCGGTGCGTAGTGGGAAAGGGTGGTTTTGAGGCTGAAGGCAGCAGGAAAGCCCGCAGCCCCCAGGTCTGTGGGGCTACGCAAGCGGTTCCCAAAGAGCTTTAGAACAAGGCATAGTTTTCCCTGCTGGCTCTTTGGGCGGGGGACCCATCTCCAGCCGTATGGCCATTTTTGTGCCTGGCGCGGCGCCAAGTGGGAAAGGGTGGTGTCGAGTCTGAAGGCAGCAGGAAAGCCTGCAGCCCCCAGGTCTGTGGGGCTACGCAAGCGGTTCCCAAAGAGCTTTAGAACAAGGCAGAGTTTTCCCTGCTGGCTCTTTGGGCGGGGGACCCATCTCCAGCCGTATGGCCATTTTTGTGCCTGGCGCGGCGCCAAGTGGGAAAGGGTGGTGTCGAGGCTGAAGACAGCAGGAAAGCCCGCAGCCCCCAGGTCTGTGGGGCTACGCAAGCGGTTCCCAAAGAGCTTTAGAACAAGGCATAGTTTTCCCTGCTGGCTCTTTGGGCGGGGGACCCATCTCCAGACGTATGGCTATTTTTGTGCCTGGCGCGGTGCGTAGTGGCATAGGGTGGCTTTGAGGCTGAAGGCAGCAGGAAAGCCCGCAGCCCCCAGGTCTGTGGGCCCAAGCAAGCGGTTCCCAGAGAGCTTTAGAACAAGGCATAGTTTTCCCTGCTGGCTCTTTGGGCATGGGACCCATCTCCAGCCATAGGCCATTTTTGTGCCTGATAGGGCGCCAAGTGGGAAAGGGTGGCTTTGAGGCTGAAGACAGCAGGAAAGCCTGCAGCTCCCAGGTCTGTGGGGCTATGCAAGCGGTTCCCAAAGAGCTTTAGAACAAGGCATATTTTTCCCTGCTGGCTCTTTGGGCGGGGGACCCATCTCCAGCCGTATGGCCATTTTTGTGCCTGGCGCGGCGCCAAGTGGGAAAGGGTGGTGTCGAGGCTGAAGGCAGCAGGAAAGCCCGCAGCCCCCAGGTCTGTGGGGCTACGCAAGCGGTTCCCAAAGAGCTTTAGAACAAGGCATAGTTTTCCCTGCTGGCTCTTTGGGTGGGGGACCCATCTCCAGACGTATGGCTATTTTTGTGCCTGGCGCGGTGCGTAGTGGCATAGGGTGGTTTTGAGGCTGAAGGCAGCAGGAAAGCCCGCAGCCCCACGTCTGTGGGCCCAAGCAAGCGGTTCCCAGAGAGCTTTAGAACAAGGCATAGTTTTCCCTGCTGGCTCTTTGGGCGGGGGACCCATCTCCAGCCATATGGCCATTTTTGTGCCTGGCGCGGTGCGTAGTGGGAAAGGGTGGTTTTGAGGCTGAAGGCAGCAGGAAAGCCCGCAGCCCCCAGGTCTGTGGGGCCAAGCAAGCGGTTCCCAAAGAGCTTTAGAACAAGGCATAGTTTTCCCTGCTGGCTCTTTGGGCATGGGACCCAGCTCCAGCCATAGGCCATTTTTGTGCCTGGCGCGGCGCCAAGTGGGAAAGGGTGGCTTTGAGGCTGAAGGCAGCAGCAAAGCCCGCAGCCCCCAGGTCTGTGGGGCTACGCAAGCGGTTCCCAAAGAGCTTTAGAACAAGGCATAGTTTTCCCTGCTGGCTCTTTGGGCGGGGGACACATCTCCAGCCGTATGGCCATTTTTGTGCCTGATAGGGCGCCAAGTGGGAAAGGGTGGCGTCGAGGCTGAAGGCAGCAGGAAAGCCCGCAGCCCCCAGGTCTGTGGGGCTACGCAAGCGGTTCCCAAAGAGCTTTAGAACAAGGCATAGTTTTCCCTGCTGGCTCTTTGGGCGGGGGACCCATCTCCAGCCGTATGGCCATTTTTGTGCCTGGCGCGGCGCCAAGTGGGAAAGGGTGGCTTTGAGGCTGAAGACAGCAGGAAAGCCTGCAGCCCCCAGGTCTGTGGGGCTATGGAAGCGGTTCCCAAAGAGCTTTAGAACAAGGCATAGTTTTCCCTGCTGGCTCTTTGGGCGGGGGACCCATCTCCAGCCGTATGGCCATTTTTGTGCCTGGCGCGGCGCCAAGTGGGAAAGGGTGGTGTCGAGGCTGAAGGCAGCAGGAAAGCCCGCAGTCCCCAGGTCTGTGGGGCTACGCAAGCGGTTCCCAAAGAGCTTTAGAACAAGGCATAGTTTTCCCTGCTGGCTCTCTGGGCGGGGACCCATCTCCAGCCGTATGGCCATTTTTGAGCCTGGCGCGGCGCCAGGTGGGAAAGGGTGGCTTTGAGGCTGAAGGCAGGAGCAAAGCCTGCAGCCCCCAGGTCTGTGGGGCTACGCAAGCGGTTCCCAAAGAGCTTTAGAACAAGGCATAGTTTTCCCTGCTGGCTCTTAGGGCGGGGGACCCATCTCCAGCCGTATGGCCATTTTTGAGCCTGGCGCGGCGCCAAGTGGGAAAGGGTGGTGTCGAGGCTGAAGGCAGCAGGAAAGCCCGCAGCCCCCAGGTCTGTGGGGCTACGCGAGCGGTTCCCAAAGAGCTTTAGAACAAGGCATAGTTTTCCCTGCTCGCTCTTTGGGCGGGGGACCCATCTCCAGCCGTATGGCCATTTTTGTGCCTGGCGAAGCCCCAAGAGGGAAAGGGTGGCTTTGAATCTGAAGGCAGCAGGAAAGCCCGCAGCCCCCAGGTCTGTGGGGCTATGCAAGCGGTTCCCAAAGAGCTTTAGAACAAGGCATAGTTTTCCCTGCTGGCTCTTTTGGCAGGGGACCCATCTCCAGCCGTATGGCCATTTTTGTCCCTGGCGCGGCGCCAAGTGGGAAAGGGTGGTGTTGAGGCTGAAGGCAGCAGCAAAGACTGCAGCCCCCAGGTCTGTGGGGCCAAGCAAGCGGTTCCCAAAGAGCTTTAGAACAAGGCATAGTTTTCCCTGCTGGCTCTTTGGGCGGGGGACCCATCTCCAGCCGTATGGCCATTTTTGTGCCTGGCACGGCGCCAAGTGGGAAAGGGTGGCTTTGAGGCTGAAGGCAGCAGCAAAGCCCGCAGCCCCCAGGTCTGTGGGGCTACGCAAGCGGTTCCCAAAGAGCTTTAGAACAAGGCATAGTTTTCCCTGCTGGCTCTTTGGGCGGGGGACCCATCTCCAGCCGTATGGCCATTTTTGTGCCTGGCCGGGGGCCAAGTGGGAAAGGGTGGTTTTGAGGCTGAAGGCAGCAGGAAAGCCTGCAGCCCCCAGGTCTGTGGGGCTACGCAAGCGGTTCCCAAAGAGCTTTAGAACAAGGCATAGTTTTCCCTGCTGGCTCTCTGGGCGGGGGACCCATCTCCAGCCGTATGGCCATTTTTGAGCCTGGCCAGGGGCCAAGTGGGAAAGGGTGGCTTTGAGGCTGAAGGCAGGAGCAAAGCCTGCAGCCCCCAGGTCTGTGGTGCTACGCAAGCGGTTCCCAAAGAGCTTTAGAACAAGGCATAGTTTTCCCAGCTGGCTCTTAGGGCATGGGACCCATCTCCAGCCATAGGCCATTTTTGTGCCTGGCGCGAAGCCAAGTGGGAAAGGGTGCTGTCGAGGCTGAAGGCAGCAGGAAAGCCCGCAGCCCCCAGGTCTGTGGGGCTACGCAAGCGGTTCCCAAAGAGCTTTAGAACAAGGCATAGTTTTCCCTGCTGGCTCTTTGGGCGGGGGACCCATCTCCAGCCGTATGGCCATTTTTGTGCCTGGCCCGGAGCAAAGTGGGAAAGGGTGGCTTTGAGGCTGAAGACAGCAGGAAAGCCCGCAGCCCCCAGGTCTGTGGGGCTACGCAAGCGGTTCCCAAAGAGCTTTAGAACAAGGCATAGTTTTCCCTGCTGGCTCTTTGGGCGGGGGACCCATCTCCAGCCGTACGGCCATTTTTGTGCCTGGCGCGGCGCCAAGAGGGAAAGGGTGGCTTTGAGGCTGAAGACAGCAGGAAAGCCTGCAGCCCCCAGGTCTGTGGGGCCAAGCAAGCGGTTCCCAAAGAGCTTTAGAACAAGGCATAGTTTTCCCTGCTGGCTCTTTGGGCGGGGGACCCATCTCCAGCCGTATGGCCATTTTTGAGCCTGGCGCGGCGCCAAGTGGGAAAGGGTGGTTTTGAGGCTGAAGGCAGCAGCAAAGCCTGCAGCCCTAAGGTCTGTGGGGCTACGCAAGCGGTTCCCAAAGAGCTTTAGAACAAGGCAGAGTTTTCCCTGCTGGCTCTTTGGGCGGCGGACACATGTCCAGTCGTATGGCCATTTTTGTGCCTGGCGCGGCGCCAAGTGGGAAAGGGTGGTGTCGAGTCTGAAGGCAGCAGGAAAGCCTGCAGCCCCCAGGTCTGTGGGGCTATGGAAGCGGTTCCCAAAGAGCTTTAGAACAAGGCAGAGTTTTCCCTGCTGGCTCTTTGGGCGGGGGACCCATCTCCAGCCGTATGGCCATTTTTGTGCCTGGCGCGGCGCCAAGTGGGAAAGGGTGGTGTCGAGGCTGAAGGCAGCAGGAAAGCCCGCAGCCCCCACGTCTGTGGGGCCAAGCAAGCGGTTCCCAGAGAGCTTTAGAACAAGGCATAGTTTTCCCTGCTGGCTCTTTGGGCATGGGACCCATCTCCAGCCATAGGCCATTTTTGTGCCTGATAGGGCGCCAAGTGGGAAAGGGTGGCTTTGAGGCTGAAGACAGCAGGAAAGCCTGCAGCTCCCAGGTCTGTGGGGCTATGCAAGCGGTTCCCAAAGAGCTTTAGAACAAGGCATATTTTTCCCTGCTGGCTCTTTGGGCGGGGGACCCATCTCCAGCCGTATGGCCATTTTTGTGCCTGGCGCGGCGCCAAGTGGGAAAGGGTGGTGTCGAGGCTGAAGGCAGCAGGAAAGCCCGCAGCCCCCAGGTCTGTGGGGCTACGCAAGCGGTTCCCAAAGAGCTTTAGAACAAGGCATAGTTTTCCCTGCTGGCTCTTTGGGTGGGGGACCCATCTCCAGACGTATCGCTATTTTTGTGCCTGGCGCGGTGCGTAGTGGCATAGGGTGGTTTTGAGGCTGAAGGCAGCAGGAAAGCCCGCAGCCCCCAGGTCTTTGGGCCCAAGCAAGCGGTTCCCAAAGAGCTTTAGAACAAGGCATAGTTTTCCCTGCTGGCTCTTTGGGCGGGGGACCAACTCCAGCCATATGGCCATTTTTGTGCCTGGCGCGGTGCGTATTGGGAAAGGGTGGTTTTGAGGCTGAAGGCAGCAGGAAAGCCCGCAGCCCCCAGGTCTGTGAGGCCAAGCAAGCGGTTCCCAAAGAGCTTTAGAACAAGGCATAGTTTTCCCTGCTGGCTCTTTGGGCGGGGGACCCATCTCCAGCCATAGGCCATTTTTGTGCCTGGCGCGGCGCCAAGTGGGAAAGGGTGGCTTTGAGGCTGAAGGCAGCAGCAAAGCCCGCAGCCCCCAGGTCTGTGGGGCTACGCAAGCGGTTCCCAAAGAGCTTTAGAACAAGGCATAGTTTTCCCTGCTGGCTCTTTGGGCGGGGGACACATCTCCAGCCGTATGGCCATTTTTGTGCCTGATAGGGCGCCAAGTGGGAAAGGGTGGTGTCGAGGCTGAAGGCAGCAGGAAAGCCCGCAGCCCCCAGGTCTGTGGGGCTACGCAAGCGGTTCCCAAAGAGCTTTAGAACAAGGCATAGTTTTCCCTGCTGGCTCTTTGGGCGGGGGACCCATCTCCAGCCGTATGGCCATTTTTGTGCCTGATAGGGCGCCAAGTGGGAAAGGGTGGCTTTGAGGCTGAAGACAGCAGGAAAGCCTGCAGCCCCCAGGTCTGTGGGGCTATGCAAGCGGTTCCCAAAGAGCTTTAGAACAAGGCCTAGTTTTCCCTGCTGGCTCTTTGGGCGGGGGACCCATCTCCAGCCGTATGGCCATTTTTGTGCCTGGCGCGGCGCCAAGTGGGAAAGGGTGGTGTCGAGGCTGAAGGCAGCAGGAAAGCCCGCAGTCCCCAGGTCTGTGGGGCTACGCAAGCGGTTCCCAAAGAGCTTTAGAACAAGGCATAGTTTTCCCTGCTGGCTCTCTGGGCGGGGACCCATCTCCAGCCGTATGGCCATTTTTGAGCCTGGCGCGGCGCCAGGTGGGAAAGGGTGGCTTTGAGGCTGAAGGCAGGAGCAAAGCCTGCAGCCCCCAGGTCTGTGGGGCTACGCAAGCGGTTCCCAAAGAGCTTTAGAACAAGGCATAGTTTTCCCTGCTGGCTCTTAGGGCGGGGGACCCATCTCCAGCCGTATGGCCATTTTTGAGCCTGGCGCGGCGCCAAGTGGGAAAGGGTGGTGTCGAGGCTGAAGGCAGCAGGAAAGCCCGCAGCCCCCAGGTCTGTGGGGCTACGCAAGCGGTTCCCAAAGAGCTTTAGAACAAGGCATAGTTTTCCCTGCTGGCTCTTTGGGCGGGGGACCCATCTCCAGCCGTATGGCCATTTTTGTGCCTGGCGAAGCCCCAAGAGGGAAAGGGTGGCTTTGAATCTGAAGGCAGCAGGAAAGCCCGCAGCCCCCAGGTCTGTGGGGCTATGCAAGCGGTTCCCAAAGAGCTTTAGAACAAGGCATAGTTTTCCCTGCTGGCTCTTTTGGCAGGGGACCCATCTCCAGCCGTATGGCCATTTTTGTCCCTGGCCCGGCGCCAAGTGGGAAAGGGTGGTGTTGAGGCTGAAGGCAGCAGCAAAGACTGCAGCCCCCAGGTCTGTGGGGCCAAGCAAGCGGTTCCCAAAGAGCTTTAGAACAAGGCATAGTTTTCCCTGCTGGCTCTTTGGGCGGGGGACCCATCTCCAGCCGTATGGCCATTTTTGTGCCTGGCACGGCGCCAAGTGGGAAAGGGTGCCTTTGAGGCTGAAGGCAGCAGCAAAGCCCGCAGCCCCCAGGTCTGTGGGGCTACGCAAGCGGTTCCCAAAGAGCTTTAGAACAAGGCATAGTTTTCCCTGCTGGCTCTTTGGGCGGGGGACCCATCTCCAGCCGTATGGCCATTTTTATGCCTGGCCCGGCGCCAAGTGGGAAAGGGTGGCTTTGAGGCTGAAGGCAGCAGCAAAGCCTGCAGCCCCCAGGTCTGTGGGGCTACGCAAGCGGTTCCCAAAGAGCTTTAGAACAAGGCATAGTTTTCCCTGCTGGCTCTCTGGGCGGGGGACCCATCTGCAGCCGTATGGCCATTTTTGAGCCTGGAGCAGTGCCAAGTGGGAAAGGGTGGTTTTGAGGGTGAAGGCAGCAGGAAAGCCCGCAGCCCCCAGGTCTGTGGGGCTACGCAAGCGGTTCCCAAAGAGCTTTAGAACAAGGCATAGTTTTCCCTGCTGGCTCTTTGGGCATGGGACCCATCTCCACCCATAGGCCATTTTTGTACTTGATAGGGCGCCAAGTGGGAAAGGGTGGCTTTGAGGCTGAAGGCAGCAGGAAAGCCTGCAGCCCCCAGGTCTGTGGGGCTACACAAGCAGTTCCCAAAGAGCTTTAGAACAAGGCATAGTTTTCCCTGCTGGCTCTTTGTTCGGGGGACCCATCTCCAGCCATAGGCCATTTTTGTGCCTGGCCCGGCACCCAGTGGGAAAGGGTGGCTTTGAGGCTTGAAGGCAGCAGGAAAGCCCGCAGCCCCCAGGTCTGTGGGGCTACGCAAGCGGTTCCCAAAGAGCTTTAGAACAAGGCATAGTTTTCCCTGCTGGCTCTCTGGGCGGGGGACCCATCTCCAGCCGTATGGCCATTTTTGAGCCTGGCGCGGCGCCAAGTGGGAAAGGGTTGTGTCGAGCATAAATGCAGCAGGAAAGCCCGCAGCCCCCAGGTGTGTGGGGCTACGCAAGCGGTTCCCAAAGAGCTTTAGAACAAGGCATAATTTTCCCTGCTGGCTCTTTGGGCGGGGGACCCATCTCCAGCCATATGGCCATTTTTGTGCCTGGCGCGGCGCCAAGTGGGAAAGGGTGGCTTTGAGGCTGAAGGCAGCAGCAAAGCCCGCAGCCCCCAGGTCTGTGGGGCTACGCAAGCGGTTCCCAAAGAGCTTTAGAACAAGGCATAGTTTTCCCTGCTGGCTCTTTGGGCGGGGGACCCATCTCCAGCCGTATGGCCATTTTTGTGCCTGATAGGGCGCCAAGTGGGAAAGGGTGGTGTCGAGGCTGAAGGCAGCAGGAAAGCCCGCAGCCCCCAGGTCTGTGGGGCCAAGCAAGCGGTTCCCAAAGAGCTTTAGAACAAGGCATAGTTTTCCCTGCTGGCTCTTTAGGCGGGGGACACATCTCCAGCCGTATGGCCATTTTTGTGCCTGATAGGGCGCCAAGTGGGAAAGGGTGGCTTTGAGGCTGAAGACAGCAGGAAAGCCTGCAGCCCCCAGGTCTGTGGGGCTATGCAAGCGGTTCCCAAAGAGCTTTAGAACAAGGCATAGTTTTCCCTGCTGGCTCTTTGGGCGGGGGACCCATCTCCAGCCGTATGGCCATTTTTGTGCCTGGCGCGGCGCCAAGTGGGAAAGGGTGGTGTCGAGGCTGAAGGCAGCAGGAAAGCCCGCAGTCCCCAGGTCTGTGGGGCTACGCAAGCGGTTCCCAAAGAGCTTTAGAACAAGGCATAGTTTTCCCTGCTGGCTCTCTGGGCGGGGACCCATCTCCAGCCGTATGGCCATTTTTGAGCCTGGCGCGGCGCCAGGTGGGAAAGGGTGGCTTTGAGGCTGAAGGCAGGAGCAAAGCCTGCAGCCCCCAGGTCTGTGGGGCTACGCAAGCGGTTCCCAAAGAGCTTTAGAACAAGGCATAGTTTTCCCTGCTGGCTCTTAGGGCGGGGGACCCATCTCCAGCCGTATGGCCATTTTTGAGCCTGGCGCGGCGCCAAGTGGGAAAGGGTGGTGTCGAGGCTGAAGGGAGCAGGAAAGCCCGCAGCCCCCAGGTCTGTGCGGCTACGCAAGCGGTTCCCAAAGAGCTTTAGAACAAGGCATAGTTTTCGCTGCTCGCTCTTTGGGCGGGGGACCCATCTCCAGCCGTATGGCCATTTTTGTGCCTGGCGAAGCCCCAAGAGGGAAAGGGTGGCTTTGAATCTGAAGGCAGCAGGAAAGCCCGCAGCCCCCAGGTCTGTGGGGCTACGCAAGCGGTTCCCAAAGAGCTTTAGAACAAGGCATAGTTTTCCCTGCTGGCTCTTTGGGCGGGGGACCCATCTCCAGCCGTATGGCCATTTTTGTCCCTGGCCCGGCGCCAAGTGGGAAAGGGTGGTGTTGAGGCTGAAGGCAGCAGCAAAGACTGCAGCCCCCAGGTCTGTGGGGCCAAGCAAGCGGTTCCCAAAGAGCTTTAGAACAAGGCATAGTTTTCCCTGCTGGCTCTTTGGGCGGGGGACCCATCTCCAGCCGTATGGCCATTTTTGTGCCTGGCACGGCGCCAAGTGGGAAAGGGTGGCTTTGAGGCTGAAGGCAGCAGGAAAGCCTGCAGCCCCCAGGTCTGTGGGGCTACGCAAGCAGTTCCCAAAGAGCTTTAGAACAAGGCATAGTTTTCCCTGCTGGCTCTTTGGGCGGGGGACCCATCTCCAGACGTATGGCTATTTTTGTGCCTGGCGCGGTGCGTAGTGGCATAGGGTGGTTTTGAGGCTGAAGGCAGCAGGAAAGCCCGCAGCCCCCACGTCTGTGGGCCCAAGCAAGCGGTTCCCAGAGAGCTTTAGAACAAGGCATAGTTTTCCCTGCTGGCTCTTTGGGCATGGGACCCATCTCCAGCCATAGGCCATTTTTGTGCCTGATAGGGCGCCAAGTGGGAAAGGGTGGCTTTGAGGCTGAAGACAGCAGGAAAGCCTGCAGCTCCCAGGTCTGTGGGGCTATGCAAGCGGTTCCCAAAGAGCTTTAGAACAAGGCATATTTTTCCCTGCTGGCTCTTTGGGCAGGGGACCCATCTCCAGCCGTATGGCCATTTTTGTGCCTGGCGCGGCGCCAAGTGGGAAAGGGTGGTGTCGAGGCTGAAGGCAGCAGGAAAGCCCGCAGCCCCCAGGTCTGTGGGGCTACGCAAGCGGTTCCCAAAGAGCTTTAGAACAAGGCATAGTTTTCCCTGCTGGCTCTTTGGGTGGGGGACCCATCTCCAGACGTATGGCTATTTTTGTGCCTGGCGCGGTGCGTAGTGGCATAGGGTGGTTTTGAGGCTGAAGGCAGCAGGAAAGCCCGCAGCCCCCACGTCTGTGGGCCCAAGCAAGCGGTTCCCAGAGAGCTTTAGAACAAGACATAGTTTTCCCTGCTGGCTCTTTGGGCGGGGGACCAACTCCAGCCATATGGCCATTTTTGTGCCTGGCGCGGTGCGTAGTGGGAAAGGGTGGTTTTGAGGCTGAAGGCAGCAGGAAAGCCCGCAGCCCCCAGGTCTGTGGGGCCAAGCAAGCGGTTCCCAAAGAGCTTTAGAACAAGGCATAGTTTTCCCTGCTGGCTCTTTGGGCATGGGACCCAGCTCCAGCCATAGGCCATTTTTGTGCCTGGCGCGGCGCCAAGTGGGAAAGGGTGGCTTTGAGGCTGAAGGCAGCAGCAAAGCCCGCAGCCCCCAGGTCTGTGGGGCTACGCAAGCGGTTCCCAAAGAGCTTTAGAACAAGGCATAGTTTTCCCTGCTGGCTCTTTGGGCGGGGGACACATCTCCAGCCGTATGGCCATTTTTGTGCCTGATAGGGCGCCAAGTGGGAAAGGGTGGTGTCGAGGCTGAAGGCAGCAGGAAAGCCCGCAGCCCCCAGGTCTGTGGGGCTACGCAAGCGGTTCCCAAAGAGCTTTAGAACAAGGCATAGTTTTCCCTGCTGGCTCTTTGGGCGGGGGACCCATCTCCAGCCGTATGGCCATTTTTGTGCCTGATAGGGCGCCAAGTGGGAAAGGGTGGCTTTGAGGCTGAAGACAGCAGGAAAGCCTGCAGCCCCCAGGTCTGTGGGGCTATGCAAGCGGTTCCCAAAGAGCTTTAGAACAAGGCATAGTTTTCCCTGCTGGCTCTTTGGGCGGGGGACCCATCTCCAGCCGTATGGCCATTTTTGTGCCTGGCGCGGCGCCAAGTGGGAAAGGGTGGTGTCGAGGCTGAAGGCAGCAGGAAAGCCCGCAGTCCCCAGGTCTGTGGGGCTACGCAAGCGGTTCCCAAAGAGCTTTAGAACAAGGCATAGTTTTCCCTGCTGGCTCTCTGGGCGGGGACCCATCTCCAGCCGTATGGCCATTTTTGAGCCTGGCGCGGCGCCAGGTGGGAAAGGGTGGCTTTGAGGCTGAAGGCAGGAGCAAAGCCTGCAGCCCCCAGGTCTGTGGGGCTACGCAAGCGGTTCCCAAAGAGCTTTAGAACAAGGCATAGTTTTCCCTGCTGGCTCTTAGGGCGGGGGACCCATCTCCAGCCGTATGGCCATTTTTGAGCCTGGCGCGGCGCCAAGTGGGAAAGGGTGGTGTCGAGGCTGAAGGCAGCAGGAAAGCCCGCAGCCCCCAGGTCTGTGGGGCTACGCAAGCGGTTCCCAAAGAGCTTTAGAACAAGGCATAGTTTTCCCTGCTCGCTCTTTGGGCGGGGGACCCATCTCCAGCCGTATGGCCATTTTTGTGCCTGGCGAAGCCCCAAGTGGGAAAGGGTGGCTTTGAGGCTGAAGGCAGCAGGAAAGCCTGCAGCCCCCAGGTCTGTGGGGCTACACAAGCAGTTCCCAAAGAGCTTTAGAACAAGGCATAGTTTTCCCTGCTGGCTCTTTGTTCGGGGGACCCATCTCCAGCCATAGGCCATTTTTGTGCCTGGCCCGGCGCCCAGTGGGAAAGGGTGGCTTTGAGTCTTGAAGGCAGCAGGAAAGCCCGCAGCCCCCAGGTCTGTGGGGCTACGCAAGCGGTTCCCAAAGAGCTTTAGAACAAGGCATAGTTTTCCCTGCTGGCTCTCTGGGCGGGGGACCCATCTCCAGCCGTATGGCCATTTTTGAGCCTGGCGCGGCGCCAAGTGGGAAAGGGTTGTGTCGAGGCTAAAGGCAGCAGGAAAGCCCGCAGCCCCCAGGTCTGTGGGGCTACGCAAGCGGTTCCCAAAGAGCTTTAGAACAAGGCATAATTTTCCCTGCTGGCTCTTTGGGCGGGGGACCCATCTCCAGCCGTATGGCCATTTTTGTGCCTGGCGCGGCGCCAAGTGGGAAAGGGTGGCTTTGAGGCTGAAGGCAGCAGCAAAGACTGCAGCCCCCAGGTCTGTGGGGCTACGCAAGCGGTTCCCAAAGAGCTTTAGAACAAGGCATAGTTTTCCCTGCTGGCTCTTTGGGCGGGGGACACATCTCCAGCCGTATGGCCATTTTGTGCCTGATAGGGCGCCAAGTGGGAAAGGGTGGTGTCGAGGCTGAAGGCAGCAGGAAAGCCCGCAGCCCCCAGGTCTGTGGGGCCAAGCAAGCGGTTCCCAAAGAGCTTTAGAACAAGGCATAGTTTTCCCTGCTGGCTCTTTGGGCGGGGGACACATCTCCAGCCGTATGGCCATTTTTGTGCCTGATAGGGCGCCAAGTGGGAAAGGGTGGCTTTGAGGCTGAAGACAGCAGGAAAGCCTGCAGCCCCCAGGTCTGTGGGGCTATGCAAGCGGTTCCCAAAGAGCTTTAGAACAAGGCATAGTTTTCCCTGCTGGCTCTTTGGGCGGGGGACCCATCTCCAGCCGTATGGCCATTTTTGTGCCTGGCGCGGCGCCAAGTGGGAAAGGGTGGTGTCGAGGCTGAAGGCAGCAGGAAAGCCCGCAGTCCCCAGGTCTGTGGGGCTACGCAAGCGGTTCCCAAAGAGCTTTAGAACAAGGCATAGTTTTCCCTGCTGGCTCTCTGGGCGGGGACCCATCTCCAGCCGTATGGCCATTTTTGAGCCTGGCGCGGCGCCAGGTGGGAAAGGGTGGCTTTGAGGCTGAAGGCAGGAGCAAAGCCTGCAGCCCCCAGGTCTGTGGGGCTACGCAAGCGGTTCCCAAAGAGCTTTAGAACAAGGCATAGTTTTCCCTGCTGGCTCTTAGGGCGGGGGACCCATCTCCAGCCGTATGGCCATTTTTGAGCCTGGCGCGGCGCCGAGTGGGAAAGGGTGGTGTCGAGGCTGAAGGCAGCAGGAAAGCCCGCAGCCCCCAGGTCTGTGGGGCTACGCAAGCGGTTCCCAAAGAGCTTTAGAACAAGGCATAGTTTTCCCTGCTGGCTCTTTGGGCGGGGGACCCATCTCCAGCCGTATGGCCATTTTTGTGCCTGGCGAAGCCCCAAGTGGGAAAGGGTGGCTTTGAGGCTGAAGGCAGCAGGAAAGCCTGCAGCCCCCAGGTCTGTGGGGCTACACAAGCAGTTCCCAAAGAGCTTTAGAACAAGGCATAGTTTTCCCTGCTGGCTCTTTGTTCGGGGGACCCATCTCCAGCCATAGGCCATTTTTGTGCCTGGCCCGGCGCCCAGTGGGAAAGGGTGGCTTTGAGTCTTGAAGGCAGCAGGAAAGCCCGCAGCCCCCAGGTCTGTGGGGCTACGCAAGCGGTTCCCAAAGAGCTTTAGAACAAGGCATAGTTTTCCCTGCTGGCTCTCTGGGCGGGGGACCCATCTCCAGCCGTATGGCCATTTTTGAGCCTGGCGCGGCGCCAAGTGGGAAAGGGTTGTGTCGAGGCTAAAGGCAGCAGGAAAGCCCGCAGCCCCCAGGTCTGTGGGGCTACGCAAGCGGTTCCCAAAGAGCTTTAGAACAAGGCATAATTTTCCCTGCTGGCTCTTTGGGCGGGGGACCCATCTCCAGCCGTATGGCCATTTTTGTGCCTGGCGCGGCGCCAAGTGGGAAAGGGTGGCTTTGAGGCTGAAGGCAGCAGCAAAGACTGCAGCCCCCAGGTCTGTGGGGCTACGCAAGCGGTTCCCAAAGAGCTTTAGAACAAGGCATAGTTTTCCCTGCTGGCTCTTTGGGCGGGGGACACATCTCCAGCCGTATGGCCATTTTGTGCCTGATAGGGCGCCAAGTGGGAAAGGGTGGTGTCGAGGCTGAAGGCAGCAGGAAAGCCCGCAGCCCCCAGGTCTGTGGGGCCAAGCAAGCGGTTCCCAAAGAGCTTTAGAACAAGGCATAGTTTTCCCTGCTGGCTCTTTGGGCGGGGGACACATCTCCAGCCGTATGGCCATTTTTGTGCCTGATAGGGCGCCAAGTGGGAAAGGGTGGCTTTGAGGCTGAAGACAGCAGGAAAGCCTGCAGCCCCCAGGTCTGTGGGGCTATGCAAGCGGTTCCCAAAGAGCTTTAGAACAAGGCATAGTTTTCCCTGCTGGCTCTTTGGGCGGGGGACCCATCTCCAGCCGTATGGCCATTTTTGTGCCTGGCGCGGCGCCAAGTGGGAAAGGGTGGTGTCGAGGCTGAAGGCAGCAGGAAAGCCCGCAGTCCCCAGGTCTGTGGGGCTACGCAAGCGGTTCCCAAAGAGCTTTAGAACAAGGCATAGTTTTCCCTGCTGGCTCTCTGGGCGGGGACCCATCTCCAGCCGTATGGCCATTTTTGAGCCTGGCGCGGCGCCAGGTGGGAAAGGGTGGCTTTGAGGCTGAAGGCAGGAGCAAAGCCTGCAGCCCCCAGGTCTGTGGGGCTACGCAAGCGGTTCCCAAAGAGCTTTAGAACAAGGCATAGTTTTCCCTGCTGGCTCTTAGGGCGGGGGACCCATCTCCAGCCGTATGGCCATTTTTGAGCCTGGCGCGGCGCCGAGTGGGAAAGGGTGGTGTCGAGGCTGAAGGCAGCAGGAAAGCCCGCAGCCCCCAGGTCTGTGGGGCTACGCAAGCGGTTCCCAAAGAGCTTTAGAACAAGGCATAGTTTTCGCTGCTCGCTCTTTGGGCGGGGGACCCATCTCCAGCCATACGGCCATTTTTGTGCCTGGCACGGCGCCAAGTGGGAAAGGGTGGCTTTGAGGCTGAAGGCAGCAGCAAAGCCCGCAGCCCCCAGGTCTGTGGGGCTACGCAAGCGGTTCCCAAAGAGCTTTAGAACAAGGCATAGTTTTCCCTGCTGGCTCTTTGGGCGGGGGACCCATCTCCAGCCGTATGGCCATTTTTGTGCCTGGCGCGGCTCCAAGTGGGAAAGGGTGGTGTCGAGGCTGAAGGCAGCAGGAAAGCCCGCAGCCCCCACGTCTGTGGGGCCAAGCAAGCGGTTCCCAAAGAGCTTTAGAACAAGGCATAGTTTTCCCTGCTGGCTCTTTGGGCCTGGGACCCATCTCCAGCCGTATGGCCATTTTTGTGCCTGGCGCAGCGCCAAGTGGGAAAGGGTGGTTTTGAGGCTGAAGGCAGCAGCAAAGCCTGCAGCCCCCAGGTCTGTGGGGCTACGCAAGCGGTTCCCAAAGAGCTTTAGAACAAGGCATAGTTTTCCCTGCTGGCTCTTTGGGCGGGGGACCCATCTCCAGCCGTATGGCCATTTTTGTGCCTGGCCGGGGGCCAAGTGGGAAAGGGTGGTTTTGAGGCTGAAGGCAGCAGGAAAGCCCGCAGCCCCCAGGTCTGTGCGGCTACGCAAGCGGTTCCCAAAGAGCTTTAGAACAAGGCATAGTTTTCCCTGCTGGCTCTTTGGGCATGGGACCCATCTCCAGCCATAGGCCATTTTTGTGCTTGATAGGGCGCCAAGTGGGAAAGGGTTGCTTTGAGGCTGAAGACAGCAGGAAAGCCCGCAGCCCCCAGGTCTGTGGGGCTACGCAAGCGGTTCCCAAAGAGCTTTAGAACAAGGCATAGTTTTCCCTGCTGGCTCTCTGGGCGGGGGACCCATCTCCAGCCGTATGGCCATTTTTGTGCCTGGCCCGGCGCAAAGTGGGAAAGGGTGGCTTTGAGGCTGAAGGCAGCAGGAAAGCCCGCAGCCCCCAGGTCTGTGCGGCTACGCAAGCGGTTCCCAAAGAGCTTTAGAACAAGGCATAGTTTTCCCTGCTGGCTCTTTGGGCGGGGGACCCATCTCCAGCCATACGGCCATTTTTGTGCCTGGCGCGGCGCCAAGAGGGAAAGGGTGGTGTCGAGGCTAATGGCAGCAGGAAAGCCCGCAGCCCCCAGGTCTGTGGGGCTACGCAAGCGGTTCCCAAAGAGCTTTAGAACAAGGCATAGTTTTCCCTGCTGGCTCTTTGGGTGGGGGACCCATCTCCAGCCGTATGGCTATTTTTGTGCCTGACGCGGTGCGTAGTGGCATAGGGTGGTTTTGAGGCTGAAGGCAGCAGGAAAGCCCGCAGCCCCCACGTCTGTGGGGCCAAGCAAGCGGTTCCCAAAGAGCTTTAGAACAAGGCATAGTTTTCCCTGCTGGCTCTTTGGGCGGGGGACCCATCTCCAGCCATAGGCCATTTTTGTGCCTGGCGCGAAGCCAAGTGGGAAAGGGTGCTGTCGAGGCTGAAGGCAGCAGGAAAGCCCGCAGCCCCCAGGTCTGTGGGGCTACGCAAGCGGTTCCCAAAGAGCTTTAGAACAAGGCATAGTTTTCCCTGCTGGCTCTTTGGGCGGGGGACCCATCTCCAGCCATAGGCCATTTTTGTGCCTGATAGGGCGCCAAGTGGGAAAGGGTGGCTTTGAGGCTGAAGACAGCAGGAAAGCCTGCAGCTCCCAGGTCTGTGGGGCTATGCAAGCGGTTCCCAAAGAGCTTTAGAACAAGGCATATTTTTCCCTGCTGGCTCTTTGGGCGGGGGACCCATCTCCAGCCGTATGGCCATTTTTGTGCCTGGCGCGGCGCCAAGTGGGAAAGGGTGGTGTCGAGGCTGAAGGCAGCAGGAAAGCCCACAGCCCCCAGGTCTGTGGGGCTACGCAAGCGGTTCCCAAAGAGCTTTAGAACAAGGCATAGTTTTCCCTGCTGGCTCTTTGGGTGGGGGACCCATCTCCAGACGTATGGCTATTTTTGTGCCTGGCGCGGTGCGTAGTGGCACAGGGTGGTTTTGAGGCTGAAGGCAGCAGGAAAGCCCGCAGCCCCCACGTCTGTGGGCCCAAGCAAGCGGTTCCCAGAGAGCTTTAGAACAAGGCATAGTTTTCCCTGCTGGCTCTTTGGGCGGGGGACCAACTCCAGCCATATGGCCATTTTTGTGCCTGGCGCGGTGCGTAGTGGGAAAGGGTGGTTTTGAGGCTGAAGGCAGCAGGAAAGCCCGCAGCCCCCAGGTCTGTGGGGCCAAGCAAGCGGTTCCCAAAGAGCTTTAGAACAAGGCATAGTTTTCCCTGCTGGCTCTTTGGGCATGGGACCCAGCTCCAGCCATAGGCCATTTTTGTGCCTGGCGCGGCGCCAAGTGGGAAAGGGTGGCTTTGAGGCTGAAGGCAGCAGCAAAGCCCGCAGCCCCCAGGTCTGTGGGGCTACGCAAGCGGTTCCCAAAGAGCTTTAGAACAAGGCATAGTTTTCCCTGCTGGCTCTTTGGGCGGGGGACACATCTCCAGCCGTATGGCCATTTTTGTGCCTGGCGCGGCGCCAAGTGGGAAAGGGTGGTGTCGAGGCTGAAGGCAGCAGGAAAGCCCGCAGCCCCCAGGTCTGTGGGGCTATGCAAGCGGTTCCCAAAGAGCTTTAGAACAAGGCATAGTTTTCCCTGCTGGCTCTTTTGGCAGGGGACCCATCTCCAGCCGTATGGCCATTTTTGTCCCTGGCCCGGCGCCAAGTGGGAAAGGGTGGTGTTGAGGCTGAAGGCAGCAGCAAAGACTGCAGCCCCCAGGTCTGTGGGGCCAAGCAAGCGGTTCCCAAAGAGCTTTAGAACAAGGCATAGTTTTCCCTGCTGGCTCTTTGGGCGGGGGACCCATCTCCAGCCGTATGGCCATTTTTGTGCCTGGCACGGCGCCAAGTGGGAAAGGGTGGCTTTGAGGCTGAAGGCAGCAGCAAAGCCCGCAGCCCCCAGGTCTGTGGGGCTACGCAAGCGGTTCCCAAAGAGCTTTAGAACAAGGCATAGTTTTCCCTGCTGGCTCTTTGGGCGGGGGACCCATCTCCAGCCGTATGGCCATTTTTGTGCCTGGCCCGGCGCCAAGTGGGAAAGGGTGGCTTTGAGGCTGAAGGCAGCAGCAAAGCCTGCAGACCCCAGGTCTGTGGGGCTACGCAAGCGGTTCCCAAAGAGCTTTAGAACAAGGCATAGTTTTCCCTGCTGGCTCTCTGGGCGGGGGACCCATCTGCAGCCGTATGGCCATTTTTGAGCCTGGAGCAGTGCCAAGTGGGAAAGGGTGGTTTTGAGGGTGAAGGCAGCAGGAAAGCCCGCAGCCCCCAGGTCTGTGGGGCTACGCAAGCGGTTCCCAAAGAGCTTTAGAACAAGGCATAGTTTTCCCTGCTGGCTCTTTGGGCGGGGGACCCATCTCCAACCGTATGGCCATTTTTGTGCCTGGCGCGGCGCCAAGTGGGAAAGGGTGGTGTCGAGGCTGAAGGCAGCAGGAAAGCCCGCAGCCCCCACGTCTGTGGGGCCAAGCAAGCGGTTCCCAAAGAGCTTTAGAACAAGGCATAGTTTTCCCTGCTGGCTCTTTGGGCATGGGACCCATCTCCACCCATAGGCCATTTTTGTGCTTGATAGGGCGCCAAGTGGGAAAGGGTGGCTTTGAGGCTGAAGGCAGCAGGAAAGCCTGCAGCCCCCAGGTCTGTGGGGCTACACAAGCAGTTCCCAAAGAGCTTTAGAACAAGGCATAGTTTTCCCTGCTGGCTCTTTGGGCGGGGGACCCATCTCCAGCCGTATGGCCATTTTTGTGCCTGGCGCGGCGCCAAGTGGGAAAGGGTGGTGTCGAGGCTGAAGGCAGCAGGAAAGCCCGCAGCCCCCAGGTCTGTGGGGCTACGCAAGCGGTTCCCAAAGAGCTTTAGAACAAGGCATAGTTTTCCCTGCTGGCTGTTTGGGTGGGGGACCCATCTCCAGACGTATGGCTATTTTTGTGCCTGGCGCGGTGCGTAGTGGCACAGGGTGGTTTTGAGGCTGAAGGCAGCAGGAAAGCCCGCAGCCCCCACGTCTGTGGGCCCAAGCAAGCGGTTCCCAGAGAGCTTTAGAACAAGGCATAGTTTTCCCTGCTGGCTCTTTGGGCGGGGGACCAACTCCAGCCATATGGCCATTTTTGTGCCTGGCGCGGTGCGTAGTGGGAAAGGGTGGTTTTGAGGCTGAAGGCAGCAGGAAAGCCCGCAGCCCCCAGGTCTGTGGGGCCAAGCAAGCGGTTCCCAAAGAGCTTTAGAACAAGGCATAGTTTTCCCTGCTGGCTCTTTGGGCATGGGACCCAGCTCCAGCCATAGGCCATTTTTGTGCCTGGCGCGGCGCCAAGTGGGAAAGGGTGGCTTTGAGGCTGAAGGCAGCAGCAAAGCCCGCAGCCCCCAGGTCTGTGGGGCTACGCAAGCGGTTCCCAAAGAGCTTTAGAACAAGGCATAGTTTTCCCTGCTGGCTCTTTGGGCGGGGGACCCATCTCCAGCCGTATGGCCATTTTTGTGCCTGATAGGGCGCCAAGTGGGAAAGGGTGGTGTCGAGGCTGAAGGCAGCAGGAAAGCCCGCAGCCCCCAGGTCTGTGGGGCTACGCAAGCGGTTCCCAAAGAGCTTTAGAACAAGGCATAGTTTTCCCTGCTGGCTCTTTGGGCGGGGGACCCATCTCCAGCCGTATGGCCATTTTTGTGCCTGATAGGGCGCCAAGTGGGAAAGGGTGGCTTTGAGGCTGAAGGCAGGAGCAAAGCCTGCAGCCCCCAGGTCTGTGGGGCTACGCAAGCGGTTCCCAAAGAGCTTTAGAACAAGGCATAGTTTTCCCTGCTCGCTCTTTGGGCGGGGGACCCATCTCCAGCCGTATGGCCATTTTTGTGCCTGGCGAAGCCCCAAGAGGGAAAGGGTGGCTTTGAATCTGAAGGCAGCAGGAAAGCCCGCAGCCCCCAGGTCTGTGGGGCTATGCAAGCGGTTCCCAAAGAGCTTTAGAACAAGGCATAGTTTTCCCTGCTGGCTCTTTGGGCGGGTGACCCATCTCCAGCCGTATGGCCATTTTTGTGCCTGGCGCGGCGCCAAGTGGGAAAGGGTGGTGTCGAGGCTGAAGGCAGCAGGAAAGCCCGCAGTCCCCAGGTCTGTGGGGCTACGCAAGCGGTTCCCAAAGAGCTTTAGAACAAGGCATAGTTTTCCCTGCTGGCTCTCTGGGCGGGGACCCATCTCCAGCCGTATGGCCATTTTTGAGCCTGGCGCGGCGCCAGGTGGGAAAGGGTGGCTTTGAGGCTGAAGGCAGGAGCAAAGCCTGCAGCCCCCAGGTCTGTGGGGCTACGCAAGCGGTTCCCAAAGAGCTTTAGAACAAGGCATAGTTTTCCCTGCTGGCTCTTAGGGCGGGGGACCCATCTCCAGCCGTATGGCCATTTTTGAGCCTGGCGCGGCGCCAAGTGGGAAAGGGTGGTGTCGAGGCTGAAGGCAGCAGGAAAGCCCGCAGCCCCCAGGTCTGTGGGGCTACGCAAGCGGTTCCCAAAGAGCTTTAGAACAAGGCATAGTTTTCCCTGCTCGCTCTTTGGGCGGGGGACCCATCTCCAGCCGTATGGCCATTTTTGTGCCTGGCGAAGCCCCAAGAGGGAAAGGGTGGCTTTGAATCTGAAGGCAGCAGGAAAGCCCGCAGCCCCCAGGTCTGTGGGGCTATGCAAGCGGTTCCCAAAGAGCTTTAGAACAAGGCATAGTTTTCCCTGCTGGCTCTTTGGGCGGGGGACCCATCTCCAGCCGTATGGCCATTTTTGAGCCTGGCGCGGCGCCAGGTGGGAAAGGGTGGCTTTGAGGCTGAAGGCAGCAGCAAAGCCCGCAGCCCCCAGGTCTGTGGGGCTACGCAAGCGGTTCCCAAAGAGCTTTAGAACAAGGCATAGTTTTCCCTGCTGGCTCTTTGGGCGGGGGACCCATCTCCAGCCGTATGGCCATTTTTGTGCCTGGCGCGGCTCCAAGTGGGAAAGGGTGGTGTCGAGGCTGAAGGCAGCAGGAAAGCCCGCAGCCCCCACGTCTGTGGGGCCAAGCAAGCGGTTCCCAAAGAGCTTTAGAACAAGGCATAGTTTTCCCTGCTGGCTCTTTGGGCCTGGGACCCATCTCCAGCCGTATGGCCATTTTTGTGCCTGGCGCAGCGCCAAGTGGGAAAGGGTGGTTTTGAGGCTGAAGGCAGCAGCAAAGCCTGCAGCCCCCAGGTCTGTGGGGCTACGCAAGCGGTTCCCAAAGAGCTTTAGAACAAGGCATAGTTTTCCCTGCTGGCTCTTTGGGCGGGGGACCCATCTCCAGCCGTATGGCCATTTTTGTGCCTGTCCGGGGGCCAAGTGGGAAAGGGTGGTTTTGAGGCTGAAGGCAGCAGGAAAGCCCGCAGCCCCCAGGTCTGTGCGGCTACGCAAGCGGTTCCCAAAGAGCTTTAGAACAAGGCATAGTTTTCCTTGCTGGCTCTTTGGGCATGGGACCCATCTCCAGCCATAGGCCATTTTTGTGCTTGATAGGGCGCCAAGTGGGAAAGGGTTGCTTTGAGGCTGAAGACAGCAGGAAAGCCCGCAGCCCCCAGGTCTGTGGGGCTACGCAAGCGGTTCCCAAAGAGCTTTAGAACAAGGCATAGTTTTCCCTGCTGGCTCTCTGGGCGGGGGACCCATCTCCAGCCGTATGGCCATTTTTGTGCCTGGCCCGGCGCAAAGTGGGAAAGGGTGGTTTTGAGGCTGAAGGCAGCAGGAAAGCCCGCAGCCCCCAGGTCTGTGGGGCTACGCAAGCGGTTCCCAAAGAGCTTTAGAACAAGGCATAGTTTTCCCTGCTGGCTCTTTGGGCGGGGGACCCATCTCCAGCCGTATGGCTATTTTTGTGCCTGACGCGGTGCGTAGTGGCATAGGGTGGTTTTGAGGCTGAAGGCAGCAGGAAAGCCCGCAGCCCCCACGTCTGTGGGGCCAAGCAAGCGGTTCCCAAAGAGCTTTAGAACAAGGCATAGTTTTCCCTGCTGGCTCTTTGGGCGGGGGACCCATCTCCAGCCATAGGCCATTTTTGTGCCTGGCGCGAAGCCAAGTGGGAAAGGGTGCTGTCGAGGCTGAAGGCAGCAGGAAAGCCCGCAGCCCCCAGGTCTGTGGGGCTACGCAAGCGGTTCCCAAAGAGCTTTAGAACAAGGCATAGTTTTCCCTGCTGGCTCTTTGGGCATGGGACCCATCTCCAGCCATAGGCCATTTTTGTGCCTGATAGAGCGCCAAGTGGGAAAGGGTGGCTTTGAGGCTGAAGACAGCAGGAAAGCCTGCAGCTCCCAGGTCTGTGGGGCTATGCAAGCGGTTCCCAAAGAGCTTTAGAACAAGGCATATTTTTCCCTGCTGGCTCTTTGGGCGGGGGACCCATCTCCAGCCGTATGGCCATTTTTGTGCCTGGCGCGGCGCCAAGTGGGAAAGGGTGGTGTCGAGGCTGAAGGCAGCAGGAAAGCCCGCAGCCCCCAGGTCTGTGGGGCTACGCAAGCGGTTCCCAAAGAGCTTTAGAACAAGGCATAGTTTTCCCTGCTGGCTCTTTGGGTGGGGGACCCATCTCCAGACGTATGGCTATTTTTGTGCCTGGCGCGGTGCGTAGTGGCATAGGGTGGTTTTGAGGCTGAAGGCAGCAGGAAAGCCCGCAGCCCCCACGTCTGTGGGCCCAAGCAAGCGGTTCCCAGAGAGCTTTAGAACAAGGCATAGTTTTCCCTGCTGGCTCTTTGGGCGGGGGACCAACTCCAGCCATATGGCCATTTTTGTGCCTGGCGCGGTGCGTAGTGGGAAAGGGTGGTTTTGAGGCTGAAGGCAGCAGGAAAGCCCGCAGCCCCCAGGTCTGTGGGGCCAAGCAAGCGGTTCCCAAAGAGCTTTAGAACAAGGCATAGTTTTCCCTGCTGGCTCTTTGGGCATGGGACCCAGCTCCAGCCATAGGCCATTTTTGTGCCTGGCGCGGCGCCAAGTGGGAAAGGGTGGCTTTGAGGCTGAAGGCAGCAGCAAAGCCCGCAGCCCCCAGGTCTGTGGGGCTACGCAAGCGGTTCCCAAAGAGCTTTAGAACAAGGCATAGTTTTCCCTGCTGGCTCTTTGGGCGGGGGACACATCTCCAGCCGTATGGCCATTTTTGTGCCTGGCGCGGCGCCAAGTGGGAAAGGGTGGTGTCGAGGCTGAAGGCAGCAGGAAAGCCCGCAGCCCCCAGGTCTGTGGGGCTATGCAAGCGGTTCCCAAAGAGCTTTAGAACAAGGCATAGTTTTCCCTGCTGGCTCTTTTGGCAGGGGACCCATCTCCAGCCGTATGGCCATTTTTGTCCCTGGCCCGGCGCCAAGTGGGAAAGGGTGGTGTTGAGGCTGAAGGCAGCAGCAAAGACTGCAGCCCCCAGGTCTGTGGGGCCAAGCAAGCGGTTCCCAAAGAGCTTTAGAACAAGGCATAGTTTTCCCTGCTGGCTCTTTGGGCGGGGGACCCATCTCCAGCCGTATGGCCATTTTTGTGCCTGGCACGGCGCCAAGTGGGAAAGGGTGGCTTTGAGGCTGAAGGCAGCAGCAAAGCCCGCAGCCCCCAGGTCTGTGGGGCTACGCAAGCGGTTCCCAAAGAGCTTTAGAACAAGGCATAGTTTTCCCTGCTGGCTCTTTGGGCGGGGGACCCATCTCCAGCCGTATGGCCATTTTTGTGCCTGGCCCGGCGCCAAGTGGGAAAGGGTGGCTTTGAGGCTGAAGGCAGCAGCAAAGCCTGCAGACCCCAGGTCTGTGGGGCTACGCAAGCGGTTCCCAAAGAGCTTTAGAACAAGGCATAGTTTTCCCTGCTGGCTCTCTGGGCGGGGGACCCATCTGCAGCCGTATGGCCATTTTTGAGCCTGGAGCAGTGCCAAGTGGGAAAGGGTGGTTTTGAGGGTGAAGGCAGCAGGAAAGCCCGCAGCCCCCAGGTCTGTAGGGCTACGCAAGCGGTTCCCAAAGAGCTTTAGAACAAGGCATAGTTTTCCCTGCTGGCTCTTTGGGCGGGGGACCCATCTCCAACCGTATGGCCATTTTTGTGCCTGGCGCGGCGCCAAGTGGGAAAGGGTGGTGTCGAGGCTGAAGGCAGCAGGAAAGCCCACAGCCCCCACGTCTGTGGGGCCAAGCAAGCGGTTCCCAAAGAGCTTTAGAACAAGGCATAGTTTTCCCTGCTGGCTCTTTGGGCATGGGACCCATCTACACCCATAGGCCATTTTTGTGCCTGATAGGGCGCCAAGTGGGAAAGGGTGGCTTTGAGGCTGAAGACAGCAGGAAAGCCTGCAGCCCCCAGGTCTGTGGGGCTATGCAAGCGGTTCCCAAAGAGCTTTAGAACAAGGCATAGTTTTCCCTGCTGGCTCTTTGGGCGGGTGACCCATCTCCAGCCGTATGGCCATTTTTGTGCCTGGCGCGGCGCCAAGTGGGAAAGGGTGGTGTCGAGGCTGAAGGCAGCAGGAAAGCCCGCAGTCCCCAGGTCTGTGGGGCTACGCAAGCGGTTCCCAAAGAGCTTTAGAACAAGGCATAGTTTTCCCTGCTGGCTCTCTGGGCGGGGACCCATCTCCAGCCGTATGGCCATTTTTGAGCCTGGCGCGGCGCCAGGTGGGAAAGGGTGGCTTTGAGGCTGAAGGCAGGAGCAAAGCCTGCAGCCCCCAGGTCTGTGGGGCTACGCAAGCGGTTCCCAAAGAGCTTTAGAACAAGGCATAGTTTTCCCTGCTGGCTCTTAGGGCGGGGGACCCATCTCCAGCCGTATGGCCATTTTTGAGCCTGGCGCGGCGCCAAGTGGGAAAGGGTGGTGTCGAGGCTGAAGGCAGCAGGAAAGCCCGCAGCCCCCAGGTCTGTGGGGCTACGCAAGCGGTTCCCAAAGAGCTTTAGAACAAGGCATAGTTTTCCCTGCTCGCTCTTTGGGCGGGGGACCCATCTCCAGCCGTATGGCCATTTTTGTGCCTGGCGAAGCCCCAAGAGGGAAAGGGTGGCTTTGAATCTGAAGGCAACAGGAAAGCCCGCAGCCCCCAGGTCTGTGGGGCTATGCAAGCGGTTCCCAAAGAGCTTTAGAACAAGGCATAGTTTTCCCTGCTGGCTCTTTGGGCGGGGGACCCATCTCCAGCCGTATGGCCATTTTTGAGCCTGGCGCGGCGCCAGGTGGGAAAGGGTGGCTTTGAGGCTGAAGGCAGCAGCAAAGCCTGCAGCCCCCAGGTCTGTGGGGCTACGCAAGCGGTTCCCAAAGAGCTTTAGAACAAGGCATAGTTTTCCCTGCTGGCTCTTAGGGCGGGGGACCCATCTCCAGCCGTATGGCCATTTTTGAGCCTGGCGCGGCGCCAAGTGGGAAAGGGTGGTGTCGAGGCTGAAGGCAGCAGGAAAGCCCGCGGCCCCCAGGTCTGTGCGGCTACGCAAGCGGTTCCCAAAGAGCTTTAGAACAAGGCATAGTTTTCCCTGCTCGCTCTTTGGGCGGGGGACCCATCTCCAGCCGTATGGCCATTTTTGTGCCTGGCGAAGCCCCAAGAGGGAAAGGGTGGCTTTGAATCTGAAGGCAGCAGGAAAGCCCGCAGCCCCCAGGTCTGTGGGGCTACGCAAGCGGTTCCCAAAGAGCATTAGAACAAGGCATAGTTTTCCCTGCTGGCTCTCTGGGCGGGGGACCCATCTGCAGCCGTATGGCCATTTTTGAGCCTGGAGCAGTGCCAAGTGGGAAAGGGTGGTTTTGAGGGTGAAGGCAGCAGGAAAGCCCGCAGCCCCCAGGTCTGTGGGGCTACGCAAGCGGTTCCCAAAGAGCTTTAGAACAAGGCATAGTTTTCCCTGCTGGCTCTTTGGGCGGGGGACCCATCTCCAACCGTATGGCCATTTTTGTGCCTGGCGCGGCGCCAAGTGGGAAAGGGTGGTGTCGAGGCTGAAGGCAGCAGGAAAGCCCGCAGCCCCCACGTCTGTGGGGCCAAGCAAGCGGTTCCCAAAGAGCTTTAGAACAAGGCATAGTTTTCCCTGCTGGCTCTTTGGGCATGGGACCCATCTCCACCCATAGGCCATTTTTGTGCTTGATAGGGCGCCAAGTGGGAAAGGGTGGCTTTGAGGCTGAAGGCAGCAGGAAAGCCTGCAGCCCCCAGGTCTGTGGGGCTACACAAGCAGTTCCCAAAGAGCTTTAGAACAAGGCATAGTTTTCCCTGCTGGCTCTTTGTTCGGGGGACCCATCTCCAGCCATAGGCCATTTTTGTGCCTGGCCCGGCGCCCAGTGGGAAAGGGTGGCTTTGAGGCTTGAAGGCAGCAGGAAAGCCCGCAGCCCCCAGGTCTGTGGGGCTACGCAAGCGGTTCCCAAAGAGCTTTAGAACAAGGCATAGTTTTCCCTGCTGGCTCTCTGGGCGGGGGACCCATCTCCAGCCGTATGGCCATTTTTGAGCCTGGCGCGGCGCCAAGTGGGAAAGGGTGGTGTCGAGGCTAAAGGCAGCAGGAAAGCCCGCAGCCCCCAGGTCTGTGGGGCTACGCAAGCGGTTCCCAAAGAGCTTTAGAACAAGGCATAATTTTCCCTGCTGGCTCTTTGGGCGGGGGACCCATCTCCAGCCGTATGGCCATTTTTGTGCCTGGCGCGGCGCCAAGTGGGAAAGGGTGGCTTTGAGGCTGAAGGCAGCAGCAAAGCCCGCAGCCCCCAGGTCTGTGGGGCTACGCAAGCGGTTCCCAAAGAGCTTTAGAACAAGGCATAGTTTTCCCTGCTGGCTCTTTGGGCGGGGGACACATCTCCAGCCGTATGGCCATTTTTGTGCCTGATAGGGCGCCAAGTGGGAAAGGGTGGTGTCGAGGCTGAAGGCAGCAGGAAAGCCCGCAGCCCCCAGGTCTGTGCGGCTACGCAAGCGGTTCCCAAAGAGCTTTAGAACAAGGCATAGTTTTCCCTGCTGGCTCTTTGGGCGGGGGACCCATCTCCAGCCGTATGGCCATTTTTGTGCCTGATAGGGCGCCAAGTGGGAAAGGGTGGCTTTGAGGCTGAAGACAGCAGGAAAGCCTGCAGCCCCCAGGTCTGTGGGGCTACGCAAGCGGTTCCCAAAGAGCTTTAGAACAAGGCATAGTTTTCCCTGCTGGCTCTTTGGGCGGGGGACCCATCTCCAGCCGTATGGCCATTTTTGAGCCTGGCGCGGCGCCAAGTGGGAAAGGGTGGTGTCGAGGCTGAAGGCAGCAGGAAAGCCCGCAGCCACCAGGTCTGTGGGGCTACGCAAGCGGTTCCCAAAGAGCTTTAGAACAAGGCATAGTTTTCCCTGCTCGCTCTTTGGGCGGGGGACCCATCTCCAGCCGTATGGCCATTTTTGTGCCTGGCGAAGCCCCAAGAGGGAAAGGGTTGCTTTGAATCTGAAGGCAGCAGGAAAGCCCGCAGCCCCCAGGTCTGTGGGGCTACGCAAGCGGTTCCCAAAGAGCTTTAGAACAAGGCATAGTTTTCCCTGCTGGCTCTTTGGGCGGGGGACCCATCTCCAGCCGTATGGCCATTTTTGTCCCTGGCCCGGCGCCAAGTGGGAAAGGGTGGTGTTGAGGCTGAAGGCAGCAGCAAAGACTGCAGCCCCCAGGTCTGTGGGGCCAAGCAAGCGGTTCCCAAAGAGCTTTAGAACAAGGCATAGTTTTCCCTGCTGGCTCTTTGTTCGGGGGACCCATCTCCAGCCATAGGCCATTTTTGTGCCTGGCCCGGCGCCCAGTGGGAAAGGGTGGCTTTGAGGCTTGAAGGCAGCAGGAAAGCCTGCAGCCCCCAGGTCTGTGGGGCTACGCAAGCGGTTCCCAAAGAGCTTTAGAACAAGGCATAGTTTTCCCTGCTGGCTCTTTGGGCGGGGGACCCATCTCCAGCCGTATGGCCATTTTTGAGCCTGGCGCGGCGCCAATGGGAAAGGGTTGTGTCGAGGCTAAAGGCAGCAGGAAAGCCCGCAGCCCCCAGGTCTGTGGGGCCAAGCAAGCGGTTCCCAAAGAGCTTTAGAACAAGGCATAATTTTCCCTGCTGGCTCTTTGGGCGGGGGACCCATCTCCAGCCGTATGGCCATTTTTGTGCCTGGCGCAGCGCCAAGTGGGAAAGGGTGGTTTTGAGGCTGAAGGCTGCAGCAAAGCCTGCAGCCCCCAGGTCTGTGGGGCTACGCAAGCGGTTCCCAAAGAGCTTTAGAACAAGGCATAGTTTTCCCTGCTGGCTCTTTGGGTGGGGGACCCATCTCCAGCCGTATGGCCATTTTTGTGCCTGGCCGGGGGCCAAGTGGGAAAGGGTGGTTTTGAGGCTGAAGGCAGCAGGAAAGCCCGCAGCCCCCAGGTCTGTGCGGCTACGCAAGCGGTTCCCAAAGAGCTTTAGAACAAGGCATAGTTTTCCCTGCTGGCTCTTTGGGCATGGGACCCATCTCCAGCCATAGGCCATTTTTGTGCTTGATAGGGCGCCAAGTGGGAAAGGGTTGCTTTGAGGCTGAAGGCAGCAGGAAAGCCCGCAGCCCCCACGTCTGTGGGGCTACGCAAGCGGTTCCCAAAGAGCTTTAGAACAAGGCATAGTTTTCCCTGCTGGCTCTCTGGGCGGGGGACCCATCTCCAGCCGTATGGCCATTTTTGAGCCTGGCGCGGCGCCAGGTGGGAAAGGGTGGCTTTGAGGCTGAAGGCAGGAGCAAAGCCTGCAGCCCCCAGGTCTGTGGTGCTACGCAAGCGGTTCCCAAAGAGCTTTAGAACAAGGCATAGTTTTCCCAGCTGGCTCTTAGGGCATGGGACCCATCTCCAGCCATAGGCCATTTTTGTGCCTGGCGCGAAGCCAAGTGGGAAAGGGTGCTGTCGAGGCTGAAGGCAGCAGGAAAGCCCGCAGCCCCAAGGTCTGTGGGGCTACGCAAGCGGTTCCCAAAGAGCTTTAGAACAAGGCATAGTTTTCCCTGCTGGCTCTTTGGGCGGGGGACCCATCTCCAGCCGTATGGCCATTTTTGTGCCTGGCCCGGCGCAAAGTGGGAAAGGGTGGCTTTGAGGCTGAAGGCAGCAGGAAAGCCCGCAGCCCCCAGGTCTGTGGGGCTACGCAAGCGGTTCCCAAAGAGCTTTAGAACAAGGCATAGTTTTCCCTGCTGGCTCTTTGGGCGGGGGACCCATCTCCAGCCATACGGCCATTTTTGTGCCTGGCGCGGCGCCAAGAGGGAAAGGGTGGTGTCGAGGCTAAAGGCAGCAGGAAAGCCCGCAGCCCCCAGGTCTGTGGGGCTACGCAAGCGGTTCCCAAAGAGCTTTAGAACAAGGCATAGTTTTCCCTGCTGGCTCTTTGGGCATGGGACCCATCTCCACCCATAGGCCATTTTTGTGCCTGATAGGGCGCCAAGTGGGAAAGGGTGGCTTTGAGGCTGAAGACAGCAGGAAAGCCTGCAGCCCCCAGGTCTGTGGGGCTACGCAAGCGGTTCCCAAAGAGCTTTAGAACAAGGCATAGTTTTCCCTGCTGGCTCTTTGGGTGGGGGACCCATCTCCAGCCGTATGGCTATTTTTGTGCCTGACGCGGTGCGTAGTGGCATAGGGTGGTTTTGAGGCTGAAGGCAGCAGGAAAGCCCGCAGCCCCCACGTCTGTGGGGCCAAGCAAGCGGTTCCCAAAGAGCTTTAGAACAAGGCATAGTTTTCCCTGCTGGCTCTTTGGGCGGGGGACCCATCTCCAGCCGTACGGCCATTTTTGTGCCTGGAACGGCGCCAAGTGGGAAAGGGTGGTGTCGAGGCTGAAGGCAGCAGGAAAGCCCGCAGCCCCCACGTCTGTGGGGCCAAGCAAGCGGTTCCCAAAGAGCTTTAGAACAAGGCATAGTTTTCCCTGCTGGCTCTTTGGGCCTGGGACCCATCTCCAGCCATAGGCCATTTTTGTGCTTGATAGGGCGCCAAGTGGGAAAGGGTGGCTTTGAGGCTGAAGGCAGCAGGAAAGCCCGCAGCCCCCACGTCTGTGGGGCTACGCAAGCGGTTCCCAAAGAGCTTTAGAACAAGGCATAGTTTTCCCTGCTGGCTCTTTGGGCGGGGGACCCATCTCCAGCCGTATGGCCATTTTTGAGCCTGGCGCGGCGCCAGGTGGGAAAGGGTGGCTTTGAGGCTGAAGGCAGGAGCAAAGCCTGCAGCCCCCAGGTCTGTGGTGCTACGCTAGCGGTTCCCAAAGAGCTTTAGAACAAGGCATAGTTTTCCCAGCTGGCTCTTAGGGCATGGGACCCATCTCCAGCCATAGGCCATTTTTGTGCCTGGCGCGAAGCCAAGTGGGAAAGGGTGCTGTCGAGGCTGAAGGCAGCAGGAAAGCCCGCAGCCCCAAGGTCTGTGGGGCTACGCAAGCGGTTCCCAAAGAGCTTTAGAACAAGGCATAGTTTTCCCTGCTGGCTCTTTGGGCGGGGGACCCATCTCCAGCCGTATGGCCATTTTTGTGCCTGGCCCGGCGCAAAGTGGGAAAGGGTGGCTTTGAGGCTGAAGGCAGCAGGAAAGCCCGCAGCCCCCAGGTCTGTGGGGCTACGCAAGCGGTTCCCAAAGAGCTTTAGAACAAGGCATAGTTTTCCCTGCTGGCTCTTTGGGTGGGGGACCCATCTCCAGCCGTATGGCTATTTTTGTGCCTGGCGCGAAGCCAAGTGGGAAAGGGTGCTGTCGAGGCTGAAGGCAGCAGGAAAGCCCGCAGCCCCCAGGTCTGTGGGGCTACGCAAGCGGTTCCCAAAGAGCTTTAGAACAAGGCATAATTTTCCCTGCTGGCTCTTTGGGCGGGGGACCCATCTCCAGCCATAGGCCATTTTTGTGCCTGGCGCGGCGCCAAGAGGGAAAGGGTGGTGTCGAGGCTAAAGGCAGCAGGAAAGCCCGCAGCCCCCACGTCTGTGGGCCCAAGCAAGCGGTTCCCAAAGAGCTTTAGAACAAGGCATAGTTTTCCCTGCTGGCTCTTTGGGCGGGGGACCCATCTCCAGCCGTACGGCCATTTTTGTGCCTGGCGCGGCGCCAAGTGGGAAATGGTGGTATCGAGGCTGAAGGCAGCAGGAAAGCCCGCAGCCCCCAGGTCTGTGGGGCTACGCAAGCGGTTCCCAAAGAGCTTTAGAACAAGGCATAGTTTTCCCTGCTGGCTCTTTTGGCAGGGGACCCATCTCCAGCCGTATGGCCATTTTTGTCCCTGGCCCGGCGCCAAGTGGGAAAGGGTGGTGTTGAGGCTGAAGGCAGCAGCAAAGACTGCAGCCCCCAGGTCTGTGGGGCCAAGCAAGCGGTTCCCAAAGAGCTTTAGAACAAGGCATAGTTTTCCCTGCTGGCTCTTTGGGCGGGGGACCCATCTCCAGCCGTATGGCCATTTTTGTGCCTGGCACGGCGCCAAGTGGGAAAGGGTGGCTTTGAGGCTGAAGGCAGCAGGAAAGCCTGCAGCCCCCAGGTCTGTGGGGCTACGCAAGCAGTTCCCAAAGAGCTTTAGAACAAGGCATAGTTTTCCCTGCTGGCTCTTTGTTCGGGGGACCCATCTCCAGCCGTACGGCCATTTTTGTGCCTGGCGCGGCGCCAAGTGGGAAATGGTGGTATCGAGGCTGAAGGCAGCAGGAAAGCCCGCAGCCCCCAGGTCTGTGCGGCTACGCAAGCGGTTCCCAAAGAGCTTTAGAACAAGGCATAGTTTTCCCTGCTGGCTCTTTGGGCATGGGACCCATCTCCAGCCATAGGCCATTTTTGTGCTTGATAGGGCGCCAAGTGGGAAAGGGTTGCTTTGAGGCTGAAGGCAGCAGGAAAGCCCGCAGCCCCCACGTCTGTGGGGCTACGCAAGCGGTTCCCAAAGAGCTTTAGAACAAGGCATAGTTTTCCCTGCTGGCTCTCTGGGCGGGGGACCCATCTCCAGCCGTATGGCCATTTTTGAGCCTGGCGCGGCGCCAGGTGGGAAAGGGTGGCTTTGAGGCTGAAGGCAGGAGCAAAGCCTGCAGCCCCCAGGTCTGTGGTGCTACGCAAGCGGTTCCCAAAGAGCTTTAGAACAAGGCATAGTTTTCCCAGCTGGCTCTTAGGGCATGGGACCCATCTCCAGCCATAGGCCATTTTTGTGCCTGGCGCGAAGCCAAGTGGGAAAGGGTGCTGTCGAGGCTGAAGGCAGCAGGAAAGCCCGCAGCCCCAAGGTCTGTGGGGCTACGCAAGCGGTTCCCAAAGAGCTTTAGAACAAGGCATAGTTTTCCCTGCTGGCTCTTTGGGCATGGGACCCATCTCCACCCATAGGCCATTTTTGTGCCTGATAGGGCGCCAAGTGGGAAAGGGTGGCTTTGAGGCTGAAGACAGCAGGAAAGCCTGCAGCCCCCAGGTCTGTGGGGCTACGCAAGCGGTTCCCAAAGAGCTTTAGAACAAGGCATAGTTTTCCCTGCTGGCTCTTTGGGTGGGGGACCCATCTCCAGCCGTATGGCTATTTTTGTGCCTGACGCGGTGCGTAGTGGCATAGGGTGGTTTTGAGGCTGAAGGCAGCAGGAAAGCCCGCAGCCCCCACGTCTGTGGGGCCAAGCAAGCGGTTCCCAAAGAGCTTTAGAACAAGGCATAGTTTTCCCAGCTGGCTCTTTGGGCGGGGGACCCATCTCCAGCCGTATGGCCATTTTTGTGCCTGGCGCGGTGCGTAGTGGGAAAGGGTGGTTTTGAGGCTGAAGGCAGCAGGAAAGCCCGCAGCCCCCAGGTCTGTGGGGCTACGCAAGCGGTTCCCAAAGAGCTTTAGAACAAGGCATAATTTTCCCTGCTGGCTCTTTGGGCGGGGGACCCATCTCCAGCCATAGGCCATTTTTGTGCCTGGCGCGAAGCCAAGTGGGAAAGGGTGCTGTCGAGGCTGAAGGCAGCAGGAAAGCCCGCAGCCCCCAGGTCTGTGGGGCTACGCAAGCGGTTCCCAAAGAGCTTTAGAACAAGGCATAGTTTTCCCTGCTGGCTCTTAGGGCGGGGGACCCATCTCCAGCCGTATGGCCATTTTTGTGCCTGGCCCGGCGCAAAGTGGGAAAGGGTGGCTTTGAGGCTGAAGGCAGCAGGAAAGCCCGCGGCCCCCAGGTCTGTGCGGCTACGCAAGCGGTTCCCAAAGAGCTTTAGAACAAGGCATAGTTTTCCCTGCTGGCTCTTTGGGCGGGGGACCCATCTCCAGCCGTACGGCCATTTTTGTGCCTGGCGCGGCGCCAAGAGGGAAAGGGTGGTGTCGAGGCTAAAGGCAGCAGGAAAGCCCGCAGCCCCCACGTCTGTGGGCCCAAGCAAGCGGTTCCCAAAGAGCTTTAGAACAAGGCATAGTTTTCCCTGCTGGCTCTTTGGGCGGGGGACCCATCTCCAGCCGTACGGCCATTTTTGTGCCTGGCGCAGCGCCAAGTGGGAAATGGTGGTATCGAGGCTGAAGGCAGCAGGAAAGCCCGCAGCCCCCAGGTCTGTGGGGCTACGCAAGCGGTTCCCAAAGAGCTTTAGAACAAGGCATAGTTTTCCCTGCTGGCTCTTTTGGCAGGGGACCCATCTCCAGCCGTATGGCCATTTTTGTCCCTGGCCCGGCGCCAAGTGGGAAAGGGTGGTTTTGAGGCTGAAGGAAGCAGCAAAGACTGCAGCCCCCAGGTCTGTGGGGCCAAGCAAGCGGTTCCCAAAGAGCTTTAGAACAAGGCATAGTTTTCCCTGCTGGCTCTTTGGGCGGGGGACCCATCTCCAGCCGTATGGCCATTTTTGTGCCTGGCACGGCGCCAAGTGGGAAAGGGTGGCTTTGAGGCTGAAGGCAGCAGCAAAGCCCGCCGCCCCCAGGTCTGTGGGGCCAAGCGAGCGGTTCCCAAAGAGCTTTAGAACAAGGCATAGTTTTCCCTGCTGGCTCTTTGGGCGGGGGACCCATCTCCAGCCGTATGGCCATTTTTGTGCCTGGCGCGGCGCCAAGTGGGAAAGGGTGGTGTCGAGGCTGAAGGCAGCAGGAAAGCCCGCAGCCCCCACGTCTGTGGGGCCAAGCAAGCGGTTCCCAAAGAGCTTTAGAACAAGGCATAGTTTTCCCTGCTGGCTCTTTGGGCCTGGGACCCATTTCCAGCCATAGGCCATTTTTGTGCTTGATAGGGCGCCAAGTGGGAAAGGGTGGCTTTGAGGCTGAAGGCAGCAGGAAAGCCTGCAGCCCCCAGGTCTGTGGGGCTACGCAAGCAGTTCCCAAAGAGCTTTAGAACAAGGCATAGTTTTCCCTGCTGGCTCTTTGTTCGGGGGACCCATCTCCAGCCATAGGCCATTTTTGTGCCTGGCCCGGCGCCCAGTGGGAAAGGGTGGCTTTGAGGCTTGAAGGCAGCAGGAAAGCCCGCAGCCCCCAGGTCTGTGGGGCTACGCAAGTGGTTCCCAAAGAGCTTTAGAACAAGGCATAGTTTTCCCTGCTGGCTCTTTGGGCGGGGGACCCATCTCCAGCCGTATGGCCATTTTTGTGCCTGGCGCGGCGCCAAGTGGGAAAGGGTGGCTTTGAGGCTGAAGGCAGCAGCAAAGCCCGCAGCCCCCAGGTCTGTGCGGCTACGCAAGCGGTTCCCAAAGAGCTTTAGAACAAGGCATAGTTTTCCCTGCTGGCTCTTTGGGCGGGGGACACATCTCCAGCCGTATGGCCATTTTTGTGCCTGATAGGGCGCCAAGTGGGAAAGGGTGGTGTCGAGGCTGAAGGCAGCAGGAAAGCCCGCAGCCCCCAGGTCTGTGGGGCTACGCAAGCGGTTCCCAAAGAGCTTTAGAACAAGGCATAGTTTTCCCTGCTGGCTCTTTGGGCGGGGGACCCATCTCCAGCCGTATGGCCATTTTTGTGCCTGATAGGGCGCCAAGTGGGAAAGGGTGGCTTTGCGGCTGAAGACAGCAGGAAAGCCTGCAGCCCCCAGGTCTGTGGGGCTATGCAAGCGGTTCCCAAAGAGCTTTAGAACAAGGCATAGTTTTCCCTGCTGGCTCTTTGGGCGGGGGACCCATCTCCAGCCGTATGGCCATTTTTGTGCCTGGCGCGGCGCCAAGTGGGAAAGGGTGGTGTCGAGGCTGAAGGCAGCAGGAAAGCCCGCAGTCCCCAGGTCTGTGGGGCTACGCAAGCGGTTCCCAAAGAGCTTTAGAACAAGGCATAGTTTTCCCTGCTGGCTCTCTGGGCGGGGACCCATCTCCAGCCGTATGGCCATTTTTGAGCCTGGCGCGGCGCCAGGTGGGAAAGGGTGGCTTTGAGGCTGAAGGCAGGAGCAAAGCCTGCAGCCCCCAGGTCTGTGGGGCTACGCAAGCGGTTCCCAAAGAGCTTTAGAACAAGGCATAGTTTTCCCTGCTGGCTCTTAGGGCGGGGGACCCATCTCCAGCCGTATGGCCATTTTTGAGCCTGGCGCAGCGCCAAGTGGGAAAGGGTGGTGTCGAGGCTGAAGGCAGCAGGAAAGCCTGCAGCCCCCAGGTCTGTGGGGCTACGCAAGCGGTTCCCAAAGAGCTTTAGAACAAGGCATAGTTTTCCCTGCTCGCTCTTTGGGCGGGGGACCCATCTCCAGCCGTATGGCCATTTTTGTGCCTGGCGAAGCCCCAAGACGGAAAGGGTGGCTTTGAATCTGAAGGCAGCAGGAAAGCCCGCAGCCCCCAGGTCTGTGGGGCTACGCAAGCGGTTCCCAAAGAGCTTTAGAACAAGGCATAGTTTTCCCTGCTGGCTCTTTGGGCGGGGGACCCATCTCCAGCCGTATGGCCATTTTTGTGCCTGGCGCGGCGCCAAGTGGGAAAGGGTGGTGTCGAGGCTGAAGGCAGCAGGAAAGCCCGCAGCCCCCACGTCTGTGGGGCCAAGCAAGCGGTTCCCAAAGAGCTTTAGAACAAGGCATAGTTTTCCCTGCTGGCTCTTTGGGCCTGGGACCCATCTCCAGCCGTATGGCCATTTTTGTGCCTGGCACGGCGCCAAGTGGGAAAGGGTGGCTTTGAGGCTGAAGGCAGCAGCAAAGCCCGCAGCCCCCAGGTCTGTGGGGCTACGCAAGCGGTTCCCAAAGAGCTTTAGAACAAGGCATAGTTTTCCCTGCTGGCTCTTTGTTCGGGGGACCCATCTCCAGCCATAGGCCATTTTTGTGCCTGGCCCGGCGCCCAGTGGGAAAGGGTGGCTTTTAGGCTTGAAGGCAGCAGGAAAGCCCGCAGCCCCCAGGTCTGTGGGGCTACGCAAGCGGTTCCCAAAGAGCTTTAGAACAAGGCATAGTTTTCCCTGCTGGCTCTCTGGGCGGGGGACCCATCTCCAGCCGTATGGCCATTTTTGAGCCTGGCGCGGCGCCAAGTGGGAAAGGGTGGCTTTGAGGCTGAAGGCAGCAGGAAAGCCCGCAGCCCCCACGTCTGTGGGGCCAAGCAAGCGGTTCCCAAAGAGCTTTAGAACAAGGCATAATTTTCCCTGCTGGCTCTTTGGGCGGGGGACCCATCTCCAGCCGTATGGCCATTTTTGTGCCTGGCGCAGCGCCAAGTGGGAAAGGGTGGTTTTGAGGCTGAAGGCAGCAGCAAAGCCTGCAGCCCCCAGGTCTGTGGGGCTACGCAAGCGGTTCCCAAAGAGCTTTAGAACAAGGCATAGTTTTCCCAGCTGGCTCTTTGGGCGGGGGACCCATCTCCAGCCGTATGGCCATTTTTGTGCCTGGCCGGGGGCCAAGTGGGAAAGGGTGGTTTTGAGGCTGAAGGCAGCAGGAAAGCCCGCAGCCCCCAGGTCTGTGCGGCTACGCAAGCGGTTCCCAAAGAGCTTTAGAACAAGGCATAGTTTTCCCTGCTGGCTCTTTGGGCATGGGACCCATCTCCAGCCATAGGCCATTTTTGTGCTTGATAGGGCGCCAAGTGGGAAAGGGTTGCTTTGAGGCTGAAGACAGCAGGAAAGCCCGCAGCCCCCAGGTCTGTGGGGCTACGCAAGCGGTTCCCAAAGAGCTTTAGAACAAGGCATAGTTTTCCCTGCTGGCTCTCTGTGCGGGGGACCCATCTCCAGCCGTATGGCCATTTTTGAGCCTGGCGCGGCGCCAGGTGGGAAAGGGTGGCTTTGAGGCTGAAGGCAGGAGCAAAGCCTGCAGCCCCCAGGTCTGTGGTGCTACGCAAGCGGTTCCCAAAGAGCTTTAGAACAAGGCATATTTTTCCCAGCTGGCTCTTAGGGCATGGGACCCATCTCCAGCCATAGGCCATTTTTGTGCCTGGCGCGAAGCCAAGTGGGAAAGGGTGCTGTCGAGGCTGAAGGCAGCAGGAAAGCCCGCAGCCCCAAGGTCTGTGGGGCTACGCAAGCGGTTCCCAAAGAGCTTTAGAACAAGGCATAGTTTTCCCTGCTGGCTCTTTGGGCGGGGGACCCATCTCCAGCCGTATGGCCATTTTTGTGCCTGGCCCGGCGCAAAGTGGGAAAGGGTGGCTTTGAGGCTGAAGGCAGCAGGAAAGCCCGCAGCCCCCAGGTCTGTGCGGCTACGCAAGCGGTGCCCAAAGAGCTTTAGAACAAGGCATAGTTTTCCCTGCTGGCTCTTTGGGCGGGGGACCCATCTCCAGCCGTACGGCCATTTTTGTGCCTGGCGCGGCGCCAAGAGGGAAAGGGTGGTGTCGAGGCTAAAGGCAGCAGGAAAGCCCGCAGCCCCCAGGTCTGTGGGGCTACGCAAGCGGTTCCCAAAGAGCGTTAGAACAAGGCATAGTTTTCCCTGCTGGCTCTTTGGGCGGGGGACCCATCTCCAGCCGTATGGCCATTTTTGTGCATGGCGCAGCGCCAAGTGGGAAATGGTGGTATCGAGGCTGAAGGCAGCAGGAAAGCCCGCAGCCCCCACGTCTGTGCGGCTACGCAAGCGGTTCCCAAAGAGCTTTAGAACAAGGCATAGTTTTCCCTGCTGGCTCTTTGGGCATGGGACCCATCTCCACCCATAGGCCATTTTTGTGCCTGATAGGGCGCCACGTGGGAAAGGGTGGCTTTGAGGCTGAAGACAGCAGGAAAGCCTGCAGCCCCCAGGTCTGTGGGGCTACGCAAGCGGTTCCCAAAGAGCTTTAGAACAAGGCATAATTTTCCGTGCTGGCTCTTTGGGTGGGGGACCCATCTCCAGCCGTATGGCTATTTTTGTGCCTGACGCGGTGCGTAGTGGCATAGGGTGGTTTTGAGGCTGAAGGCAGCAGGAAAGCCCGCAGCCCCCACGTCTGTGGGGCCAAGCAAGCGGTTCCCAAAGAGCTTTAGAACAAGGCAAATTTTTCCCAGCTGGCTCTTTGGGCGGGGGACCCATCTCCAGCCGTATGGCCATTTTTGTGCCTGGCGCGGTGCGTAGTGGGAAAGGGTGGTTTTGAGGCTGAAGGCAGCAGGAAAGCCCGCAGCCCCCAGGTCTGTGGGGCTACGCAAGCGGTTCCCAAAGAGCTTTAGAACAAGGCATAGTTTTCCCTGCTGGCTCTTTGGGCGGGGGACACATCTCCAGCCGTATGGCCATTTTTGTGCCTGGCGCAGCGCCAAGTGGGAAAGGGTGGTTTTGAGGCTGATGGCAGCAGCAAAGCCTGCAGCCCCCAGGTCTGTGGGGCTACGCAAGCGGTTCCCAAAGAGCTTTAGAACAAGGCATAGTTTTCCCTGCTGGCTCTTTGGGCGGGGGACCCATCTCCAGCCATACGGCCATTTTTGTGCCTGGCGCGGCGCCAAGAGGGAAAGGGTGGTGTCGAGGCTAAAGGCAGCAGGAAAGCCCGCAGCCCCCAGGTCTGTGGGGCTACGCAAGCGGTTCCCAAAGAGCTTTAGAACAAGGCATAGTTTTCCCTGCTGGCTCTTTGGGCATGGGACCCATCTCCACCCATAGGCCATTTTTGTGCCTGATAGGGCGCCAAGTGGGAAAGGGTGGCTTTGAGGCTGAAGACAGCAGGAAAGCCTGCAGCCCCCAGGTCTGTGGGGCTACGCAAGCGGTTCCCAAAGAGCTTTAGAACAAGGCATAGTTTTCCCTGCTGGCTCTTTGGGTGGGGGACCCATCTCCAGCCGTATGGCTATTTTTGTGCCTGACGCGGTGCGTAGTGGCATAGGGTGGTTTTGAGGCTGAAGGCAGCAGGAAAGCCCGCAGCCCCCACGTCTGTGGGGCCAAGCAAGCGGTTCCCAAAGAGCTTTAGAACAAGGCATAGTTTTCCCAGCTGGCTCTTTGGGCGGGGGACCCATCTCCAGCCGTATGGCCATTTTTGTGCCTGGCCCGGCGCAAAGTGGGAAAGGGTGGCTTTGAGGCTGAAGGCAGCAGGAAAGCCCGCAGCCCCCAGGTCTGTGGGGCTACGCAAGCGGTTCCCAAAGAGCTTTAGAACAAGGCATAGTTTTCCCTGCTGGCTCTTTGGGCGGGGGACCCATCTCCAGCCGTACGGCCATTTTTGTGCCTGGCGCGGCGCCAAGTGGGAAATGGTGGTATCGAGGCTGAAGGCAGCAGGAAAGCCCGCAGCCCCCAGGTCTGTGGGGCTACGCAAGCGGTTCCCAAAGAGCTTTAGAACAAGGCATAGTTTTCCCTGCTGGCTCTTTTGGCAGGGGACCCATCTCCAGCCGTATGGCCATTTTTGTCCCTGGCCCGGCGCCAAGTGGGAAAGGGTGGCTTTGAGGCTGAAGGCAGCAGCAAAGACTGCAGCCCCCAGGTCTGTGGGGCCAAGCAAGCGGTTCCCAAAGAGCTTTAGAACAAGGCATAGTTTTCCCTGCTGGCTCTTTGGGCGGGGGACCCATCTCCAGCCGTATGGCCATTTTTGTGCCTGGCACGGCGCCAAGTGGGAAAGGGTGGCTTTGAGGCTGAAGGCAGCAGCAAAGCCCGCAGCCCCCAGGTCTGTGGGGCCAAGCGAGCGGTTCCCAAAGAGCTTTAGAACAAGGCATAGTTTTCCCTGCTGGCTCTTTGGGCGGGGGACCCATCTCCAGCCGTATGGCCATTTTTGTGCCTGGCGCGGCGCCAAGTGGGAAAGGGTGGTGTCGAGGCTGAAGGCAGCAGGAAAGCCCGCAGCCCCCACGTCTGTGGGGCCAAGCAAGCGGTTCCCAAAGAGCTTTAGAACAAGGCATAGTTTTCCCTGCTGGCTCTTTGGGCATGGGACCCATCTCCACCCATAGGCCATTTTTGTGCTTGATAGGGCGCCAAGTGGGAAAGGGTGGCTTTGAGGCTGAAGGCAGCAGGAAAGCCTGCAGCCCCCAGGTCTGTGGGGCTACGCAAGCAGTTCCCAAAGAGCTTTAGAACAAGGCATAGTTTTCCCTGCTGGCTCTTTGTTCGGGGGACCCATCTCCAGCCATAGGCCATTTTTGTGCCTGGCCCGGCGCCCAGTGGGAAAGGGTGGCTTTGAGGCTTGAAGGCAGCAGGAAAGCCCGCAGCCCCCAGGTCTGTGGGGCTACGCAAGCGGTTCCCAAAGAGCTTTAGAACAAGGCATAGTTTTCCCTGCTGGCTCTTTGGGCGGGGGACCCATCTCCAGCCGTATGGCCATTTTTGAGCCTGGCGCGGCGCCAAGTGGGAAAGGGTGGTTTTGAGGCTGAAGGCAGCAGGAAAGCCCGCAGCCCCCAGGTCTGTGGGGCTACGCAAGTGGTTCCCAAAGAGCTTTAGAACAAGGCATAGTTTTCCCTGCTGGCTCTTTGGGCATGGGACCCATCTCCAGCCGTATGGCCATTTTTGTGCCTGGCCGGGGGCCAAGTGGGAAAGGGTGGTTTTGAGGCTGAAGGCAGCAGGAAAGCCCGCAGCCCCCAGGTCTGTGCGGCTACGCAAGCGGTTCCCAAAGAGCTTTAGAACAAGGCATAGTTTTCCCTGCTGGCTCTTTGGGCATGGGACCCATCTCCAGCCATAGGCCATTTTTGTGCTTGATAGGGCGCCAAGTGGGAAAGGGTTGCTTTGAGGCTGAAGACAGCAGGAAAGCCCGCAGCCCCCAGGTCTGTGGGGCTACGCAAGCGGTTCCCAAAGAGCTTTAGAACAAGGCATAGTTTTCCCTGCTGGCTCTCTGTGCGGGGGACCCATCTCCAGCCGTATGGCCATTTTTGAGCCTGGCGCGGCGCCAGGTGGGAAAGGGTGGCTTTGAGGCTGAAGGCAGGAGCAAAGCCTGCAGCCCCCAGGTCTGTGGTGCTACGCAAGCGGTTCCCAAAGAGCTTTAGAACAAGGCATAGTTTTCCCAGCTGGCTCTTAGGGCATGGGACCCATCTCCAGCCATAGGCCATTTTTGTGCCTGGCGCGAAGCCAAGTGGGAAAGGGTGCTGTCGAGGCTGAAGGCAGCAGGAAAGCCCGCAGCCCCAAGGTCTGTGGGGCTACGCAAGCGGTTCCCAAAGAGCTTTAGAACAAGGCATAGTTTTCCCTGCTGGCTCTTTGGGCGGGGGACCCATCTCCAGCCGTATGGCCATTTTTGTGCCTGGCCCGGCGCAAAGTGGGAAAGGGTGGCTTTGAGGCTGAAGACAGCAGGAAAGCCTGCAGCCCCCAGGTCTGTGGGGCTACGCAAGCGGTTCCCAAAGAGCTTTAGAACAAGGCATAATTTTCCCTGCTGGCTCTTTGGGTGGGGGACCCATCTCCAGCCGTATGGCTATTTTTGTGCCTGACGCGGTGCGTAGTGGCATAGGGTGGTTTTGAGGCTGAAGGCAGCAGGAAAGCCCGCAGCCCCCACGTCTGTGGGACCAAGCAAGCGGTTCCCAAAGAGCTTTAGAACAAGGCATAGTTTTCCCAGCTGGCTCTTTGGGCGGGGGACCCATCTCCAGCCGTATGGCCATTTTTGTGCCTGGCGCGGTGCGTAGTGGGAAAGGGTGGTTTTGAGGCTGAAGGCAGCAGGAAAGCCCGCAGCCCCCAGGTCTGTGGGGCTACGCAAGCGGTTCCCAAAGAGCTTTAGAACAAGGCATAGTTTTCCCTGCTGGCTCTTTGGGCGGGGGACCCATCTCCAGCCGTATGGCCATTTTTGTGCCTGGCGCGGCGCCAAGTGGGTAAGGGTGGTGTCGAGGCTGAAGGCAGCAGCAAAGCCTGCAGCCCCCAGGTCTGTGGGGCCAAGCAAGCGGTTCCCAAAGAGCTTTAGAACAAGGCATAGTTTTCCCTGCTGGCTCTTTGGGCATGGGACCGATCTCCAGCCGTATGGCCATTTTTGTCCCTGGCCCGGCGCCAAGTGGGAAAGGGTGGCTTTGAGGCTGAAGGCAGCAGGAAAGCCCGCAGCCCCCAGGTCTGTGGGGCTACGCAAGCGGTTCCCAAAGAGCTTTAGAACAAGGCATAGTTTTCCCTGCTCGCTCTTAGGGCATGGGACCCATCTCCAGCCGTATGGCCATTTTTGTGCCTGGCGTGGCGCCAAGTGGGAAAGGGTGCTGTCGAGGCTGAAGGCAGCAGGAAAGCCCGCAGACCCAAGGTCTGTGGGGCTACGCAAGCGGTTCCCAAAGAGCTTTAGAACAAGGCATAGTTTTCCCTGCTGGCTCTTTGGGCGGGGGACCCATCTCCAGCCGTATGGCCATTTTTGTGCCTGGCCCGGCGCAAAGTGGGAAAGGGTGGCTTTGAGGCTGAAGGCAGCAGGAAAGCCCGCAGCCCCCAGGTCTGTGGGGCTACGCAAGCGGTTCCCAAAGAGCTTTAGAACAAGGCATAGTTTTCCCTGCTGGCTCTTTGGGCGGGGGACCCATCTCCAGCCGTACGGCCATTTTTGTGCCTGGCGCGGCGCCAAGAGGGAAAGGGTGGTGTCGAGGCTAAAGGCAGCAGGAAAGCCCGCAGCCCCCAGGTCTGTGGGGCTACGCAAGCGGTTCCCAAAGAGCTTTAGAACAAGGCATAGTTTTCCCTGCTCGCTCTTTGGGCGGGGGACCCATCTCCAGCCGTATGGCCATTTTTGTGCATGGCGCAGCGCCAAGTGGGAAATGGTGGTATCGAGGCTGAAGGCAGCAGGAAAGCCCGCAGCCCCCAGGTCTGTGGGGCTACGCAAGCGGTTCCCAAAGAGCTTTAGAACAAGGCATAGTTTTCCCTGCTGGCTCTTTGGGTGGGGGACCCATCTCCAGCCGTATGGCTATTTTTGTGCCTGACGCGGTGCGTAGTGGCATAGGGTGGTTTTGAGGCTGAAGGCAGCAGGAAAGCCCGCAGGCCCCACGTCTGTGGGGCCAAGCAAGCGGTTCCCAAAGAGCTTTAGAACAAGGCATAGTTTTCCCAGCTGGCTCTTTGGGCAGGGGACCCATCTCCAGCCGTATGGCCATTTTTGTGCCTGGCGCGGTGCGTAGTGGGAAAGGGTGGTTTTGAGGCTGAAGGCAGCAGGAAAGCCCGCAGCCCCCAGGTCTGTGGGGCTACGCAAGCGGTTCCCAAAGAGCTTTAGAACAAGGCATAGTTTTCCCTGCTGGCTCTTTGGGCGGGGGACCCATCTCCAGCCGTATGGCCATTTTTGTGCCTGATAGGGCGCCAAGTGGGAAAGGGTGGCTTTGAGGCTGAAGGCAGCAGCAAAGCCCACAGCCCCCAGGTCTGTGGGGCTACGCAAGCGGTTCCCAAAGAGCTTTAGAACAAGGCATAGTTTTCCCTGCTGGCTCTTTGGGCGGGGGACCCATCTCCAGCCGTATGGCCATTTTTGTGCCTGGCGCGGCGCCAAGTGGGAAAGGGTGGCTTTGAGGCTGAAGGCAGCAGCAAAGCCTGCAGCCCCCAGGTCTGTGGGGCTACGCAAGCGGTTCCCAAAGAGCTTTAGAACAAGGCATAGTTTTCCCTGCTGGCTCTCTGGGCGGGGGACCCATCTGCAGCCGTATGGCCATTTTTGAGCCTGGAGCAGTGCCAAGTGGGAAACGGTGGTTTTGAGGGTGAAGGCAGCAGGAAAGCCCGCAGCCCCCAGGTCTGTGGGGCTACGCAAGCGGTTCCCAAAGAGCTTTAGAACAAGGCATAGTTTTCCCTGCTGGCTCTCTGGGCGGGGGACCCATCTCCAGCCGTATGGCCATTTTTGTGCCTGGCGCGGCGCCAAGTGGGAAAGGGTGGTGTCGAGGCTGAAGGCAGCAGGAAAGCCCGCAGCCCCCAGGTCTGTGGGGCCAAGCAAGCGGTTCCCAAAGAGCTTTAGAACAAGGCATAGTTTTCCCTGCTGGCTCTTTGGGCCTGGGACCCATCTCCAGCCATAGGCCTTTTTTGTGCTTGATAGGGCGCCAAGTGGGAAAGGGTGGCTTTGAGGCTGAAGGCAGCAGGAAAGCCTGCAGCCCCCAGGTCTGTGGGGCTACGCAAGCAGTTCCCAAAGAGCTTTAGAACAAGGCATAGTTTTCCCTGCTGGCTCTTTGTTCGGGGGACCCATCTCCAGCCATAGGCCATTTTTGTGCCTGGCCCGGCGCCCAGTGGGAAAGGGTGGCTTTGAGGCTTGAAGGCAGCAGGAAAGCCCGCAGCCCCCAGGTCTGTGGGGCTACGCAAGCGGTTCCCAAAGAGCTTTAGAACAAGGCATAGTTTTCCCTGCTGGCTCTTTGGGCGGGGGACCCATCTCCAGCCGTATGGCCATTTTTGAGCCTGGCGCGGCGCCAAGTGGGAAAGGGTTGTGTCGAGGCTAAAGGCAGCAGGAAAGCCCGCAGCCCCCAGGTCTGTGGGGCTACGCAAGCGGTTCCCAAAGAGCTTTAGAACAAGGCATAATTTTCCCTGCTGGCTCTTTGGGCGGGGGACCCATCTCCAGCCGTATGGCCATTTTTGTGCCTGGCGCGGCGCCAAGTGGGAAAGGGTGGCTTTGAGGCTGAAGGCAGCAGCAAAGCCCGCAGCCCCCAGGTCTGTGGGGCTACGCAAGCGGTTCCCAAAGAGCTTTAGAACAAGGCATAGTTTTCCCTGCTGGCTCTTTGGGCGGGGGACACATCTCCAGCCGTATGGCCATTTTTGTGCCTGATAGGGCGCCAAGTGGGAAAGGGTGGTGTCGAGGCTGAAGGCAGCAGGAAATCCCGCAGCCCCCAGGTCTGTGGGGCTACGCAAGCGGTTCCCAAAGAGCTTTAGAACAAGGCATAGTTTTCCCTGCTGGCTCTTTGGGCGGGGGACCCATCTCCAGCCATATGGCCATTTTTGTGCCTGATAGGGCGCCAAGTGGGAAATGGTGGCTTTGAGGCTGAAGACAGCAGGAAAGCCTGCAGCCCCCAGGTCTGTGGGGCTATGCAAGCGGTTCCCAAAGAGCTTTAGAACAAGGCATAGTTTTCCCTGCTGGCTCTTTGGGCGGGGGACCCATCTCCAGCCGTATGGCCATTTTTGTGCCTGGCGCGGCGCCAAGTGGGAAAGGGTGGTGTCGAGGCTGAAGGCAGCAGGAAAGCCCGCAGTCCCCAGGTCTGTGGGGCTACGCAAGCGGTTCCCAAAGAGCTTTAGAACAAGGCATAGTTTTCCCTGCTGGCTCTCTGGGCGGGGACCCATCTCCAGCCGTATGGCCATTTTTGAGCCTGGCGCGGCGCCAGGTGGGAAAGGGTGGCTTTGAGGCTGAAGGCAGGAGCAAAGCCTGCAGCCCCCAGGTCTGTGGGGCTACGCAAGCGGTTCCCAAAGAGCTTTAGAACAAGGCATAGTTTTCCCTGCTGGCTCTTTTGGCAGGGGACCCATCTCCAGCCGTATGGCCATTTTTGTCCCTGGCCCGGCGCCAAGTGGGAAAGGGTGGTGTTGAGGCTGAAGGCAGCAGCAAAGACTGCAGCCCCCAGGTCTGTGGGGCCAAGCAAGCGGTTCCCAAAGAGCTTTAGAACAAGGCATAGTTTTCCCTGCTGGCTCTTTGGGCGGGGGACCCATCTCCAGCCGTATGGCCATTTTTGTGCCTGGCACGGCGCCAAGTGGGAAAGGGTGGCTTTGAGGCTGAAGGCAGCAGGAAAGCCCGCAGCCCCCAGGTCTGTGGGGCTACGCAAGCGGTTCCCAAAGAGCTTTAGAACAAGGCATAGTTTTCCCTGCTGGCTCTTTGGGCGGGGGACCCATCTCCAGCCGTATGGCCATTTTTGTGCCTGGCCCGGCGCCAAGTGGGAAAGGGTGGCTTTGAGGCTGAAGGCAGCAGCAAAGACTGCAGCCCCCAGGTCTGTGGGGCTACGCAAGCGGTTCCCAAAGAGCTTTAGAACAAGGCATAATTTTCCCTGCTGGCTCTCTGGGCGGGGGACCCATCTGCAGCCGTATGGCCATTTTTGAGCCTGGAGCAGTGCCAAGTGGGAAAGGGTGGTTTTGAGGGTGAAGGCAGCAGCAAAGCCCGCAGCCCCCAGGTCTGTGGGGCTACGCAAGCGGTTCCCAAAGAGCTTTAGAACAAGGCATAGTTTTCCCTGCTGGCTCTTTGGGCGGGGGACCCATCTCCAGCCGTATGGCCATTTTTGTGCCTGGCGCGGCGCCAAGTGGGAAAGGGTGGTGTCGAGGCTGAAGGCAGCAGGAAAGCCCGCAGCCCCCAGGTCTGTGGGGCCAAGCAAGCGGTTCCCAAAGAGCTTTAGAACAAGGCATAGTTTTCCCTGCTGGCTCTTTGGGCCTGGGACCCATCTCCAGCCATAGGCCATTTTTGTGCTTGATAGGGCGCCAAGTGGGAAAGGGTGGCTTTGAGGCTGAAGGCAGCAGGAAAGCCTGCAGCCCCCAGGTCTGTGGGGCTACGCAAGCAGTTCCCAAAGAGCTTTAGAACAAGGCATAGTTTTCCCTGCTGGCTCTTTGTTCGGGGGACCCATCTCCAGCCATAGGCCATTTTTGTGCCTGGCCCGGCGCCCAGTGGGAAAGGGTGGCTTTGAGGCTTGAAGGCAGCAGGAAAGCCCGCAGCCCCCAGGTCTGTGGGGCTACGCAAGCGGTTCCCAAAGAGCTTTAGAACAAGGCATAGTTTTCCCTGCTGGCTCTTAGGGCATGGGACCCATCTCCAGCCATAGGCCATTTTTGTGCCTGGCGCGAAGCCAAGTGGGAAAGGGTGCTGTCGAGGCTGAAGGCAGCAGGAAAGCCCGCAGCCCCAAGGTCTGTGGGGCTACGCAAGCGGTTCCCAAAGAGCTTTAGAACAAGGCATAGTTTTCCCTGCTGGCTCTTTGGGCGGGGGACCCATCTCCAGCCGTATGGCCATTTTTGTGCCTGGCCCGGCGCAAAGTGGGAAAGGGTGGCTTTGAGGCTGAAGGCAGCAGGAAAGCCCGCAGCCCCCAGGTCTGTGCGGCTACGCAAGCGGTTCCCAAAGAGCTTTAGAACAAGGCATAGTTTTCCCTGCTGGCTCTTTGGGCGGGGGACCCATCTCCAGCCGTACGGCCATTTTTGTGCCTGTCGCGGCGCCAAGAGGGAAAGGGTGGTGTCGAGGCTAAAGGCAGCAGGAAAGCTCGCAGCCCCCAGGTCTGTGGGGCTATGCAAGCGGTTCCCAAAGAGCGTTAGAACAAGGCATAGTTTTCCCTGCTGGCTCTTTGGGCGGGGGACCCATCTCCAGCCGTATGGCCATTTTTGTGCATGGCGCAGCGCCAAGTGGGAAATGGTGGTATCGAGGCTGAAGGCAGCAGGAAAGCCCGCAGCCCCCAGGTCTGTGGGGCTACGCAAGCGGTTCCCAAAGAGCTTTAGAACAAGGCATAGTTTTCCCTGCTGGCTCTTTGGGCATGGGACCCATCTCCACCCATAGGCCATTTTTGTGCCTGATAGGGCGCCAAGTGGGAAAGGGTGGCTTTGAGGCTGAAGACAGCAGGAAAGCCTGCAGCCCCCAGGTCTGTGGGGCTACGCAAGCGGTTCCCAAAGAGCTTTAGAACAAGGCATAGTTTTCCCTGCTGGCTCTTTGGGTGGGGGACCCATCTCCAGCCGTATGGCTATTTTTGTGCCTGACGCGGTGCGTAGTGGCATAGGGTGGTTTTGAGGCTGAAGGCAGCAGGAAAGCCCGCAGCCCCCACGTCTGTGGGGCCAAGCAAGTGGTTCCCAAAGAGCTTTAGAACAAGGCATAGTTTTCCCAGCTGGCTCTTTGGGCGGGGGACCCATCTCCAGCCGTATGGCCATTTTTGTGCCTGGCGCGGTGCGTAGTGGGAAAGGGTGGTTTTGACGCTGAAGGCAGCAGGAAAGCCCGCAGCCCCCAGGTCTGTGGGGCTACGCAAGCGGTTCCCAAAGAGCTTTAGAACAAGGCATAGTTTTCCCTGCTGGCTCTTTGGGCGGGGGACACATCTCCAGCCGTATGGCCATTTTTGTGCCTGGCGCAGCGCCAAGTGGGAAAGGGTGGTTTTGAGGCTGAAGGCAGCAGCAAAGCCTGCAGCCCCCAGGTCTGTGGGGCTACGCAAGCGGTTCCCAAAGAGCTTTAGAACAAGGCATAGTTTTCCCTGCTGGCTCTTTGGGCGGGGGACACATCTCCAGCCGTATGGCCATTTTTGTGCCTGGCCGGGGGCCAAGTGGGAAAGGGTGGTTTTGAGGCTGAAGGCAGCAGCAAAGCCCGCAGCCCCCAGGTCTGTGCGGCTACGCAAGCGGTACCCAAAGAGCTTTAGAACAAGGCATAGTTTTCCCTGCTGGCTCTTTGGGCATGGGACCCATCTCCAGCCATAGGCCATTTTTGTGCTTGATAGGGCGCCAAGTGGGAAAGGGTTGCTTTGAGGCTGAAGGCAGCAGGAAAGCCCGCAGCCCCCACGTCTGTGGGGCTACGCAAGCGGTTCCCAAAGAGCTTTAGAACAAGGCATAGTTTTCCCTGCTGGCTCTCTGGGCGGGGGACCCATCTCCAGCCGTATGGCCATTTTTGAGCCTGGCGCGGCGCCAGGTGGGAAAGGGTGGCTTTGAGGCTGAAGGCAGGAGCAAAGCCTGCAGCCCCCAGGTCTGTGGTGCTACGCAAGCGGTTCCCAAAGAGCTTTAGAACAAGGCATAGTTTTCCCAGCTGGCTCTTAGGGCATGGGACCCATCTCCAGCCATAGGCCATTTTTGTGCCTGGCGCGAAGCCAAGTGGGAAAGGGTGCTGTCGAGGCTGAAGGCAGCAGGAAAGCCCGCAGCCCCCAGGTCTGTGGCGCTACGCAAGAGGTTCCCAAAGAGCTTTAGAACAAGGCATAATTTTCCCTGCTGGCTCTTTGGGCGGGGGACCCATCTCCAGCCATAGGCCATTTTTGTGCCTGGCGCGAAGCCAAGTGGGAAAGGGTGGTGTCGAGGCTGAAGGCAGCAGGAAAGCCCGCAGCCCCCAGGTCTGTGGGGCTACGCAAGCGGTTCCCAAAGAGCTTTAGAACAAGGCATAGTTTTCCCTGCTGGCTCTTTGGGCGGGGTCCCATCTCCAGCCGTATGGCCATTTTTGTGCCTGGCCCGGCGCAAAGTGGGAAAGGGTGGCTTTGAGGCTGAAGGCAGCAGGAAAGCCCGCGGCCCCCAGGTCTGTGCGGCTACGCAAGCGGTTCCCAAAGAGCTTTAGAACAAGGCATAGTTTTCCCTGCTGGCTCTTTGGGCGGGGGACCCATCTCCAGCCGTACGGCCATTTTTGTGCCTGGCGCGGCGCCAAGAGGGAAAGGGTGGTGTCGAGGCTAAAGGCAGCAGGAAAGCCCGCAGCCCCCAGGTCTGTGGGGCTACGCAAGCGGTTCCCAAAGAGCTTTAGAACAAGGCATAGTTTTCCCTGCTGGCTCTTTGGGCGGGGGACCCATCTCCAGCCATAGACCATTTTTGTGCCTGGCGCGGCGCCAAGTGGGAAATGGTGGTATCGAGGCTGAAGGCAGCAGGAAAGCCCGCAGCCCCCACGTCTGTGGGGCTACGCAAGCGGTTCCCAAAGAGCTTTAGAACAAGGCATAGTTTTCCCTGCTGGCTCTTTTGGCAGGGGACCCATCTCCAGCCGTATGGCCATTTTTGTCCCTGGCCCGGCGCCAAGTGGGAAAGGGTGGCTTTGAGGCTGAAGGCAGCAGCAAAGACTGCAGCCCCCAGGTCTGTGGGGCCAAGCAAGCGGTTCCCAAAGAGCTTTAGAACAAGGCATAGTTTTCCCTGCTGGCTCTTTGGGCGGGGGACCCATCTCCAGCCGTATGGCCATTTTTGTGCCTGGCACGGCGCCAAGTGGGAAAGGGTGGCTTTGAGGCTGAAGGCAGCAGGAAAGCCCGCAGCCCCCAGGTCTGTGGGGCTACGCAAGTGGTTCCCAAAGAGCTTTAGAACAAGGCATAGTTTTCCCTGCTGGCTCTTTGGGCGGGGGACCCATCTCCAGCCGTATGGCCATTTTTGTGCCTGGCGCGGCGCCAAGTGGGAAAGGGTGGTGTCGAGGCTGAAGGCAGCAGCAAAGCCCGCAGCCCCCACGTCTGTGGGGCTACGCAAGCGGTTCCCAAAGAGCTTTAGAACAAGGCATAGTTTTCCCTGCTGGCTCTTTGGGCGGGGGACACATCTCCAGCCGTATGGCCATTTTTGTGCCTGATAGGGCGCCAAGTGGGAAAGGGTGGTGTCGAGGCTGAAGGCAGCAGGAAAGCCCGCAGCCCCCAGGTCTGTGGGGCTACGCAAGCGGTTCCCAAAGAGCTTTAGAACAAGGCATAGTTTTCCCTGCTGGCTCTTTGGGCGGGGGACCCATCTCCAGCCGTATGGCCATTTTTGTGCCTGATAGGGCGCCAAGTGGGAAAGGGTGGCTTTGAGGCTGAAGACAGCAGGAAAGCCTGCAGCCCCCAGGTCTGTGGGGCTATGCAAGCGGTTCCCAAAGAGCTTTAGAACAAGGCATAGTTTTCCCTGCTGGCTCTTTGGGCGGGGGACCCATCTCCAGCCGTATGGCCATTTTTGTGCCTGGCGCGGCGCCAAGTGGGAAAGGGTGGTGTCGAGGCTGAAGGCAGCAGGAAAGCCCGCAGTCCCCAGGTCTGTGGGGCTACGCAAGCGGTTCCCAAAGAGCTTTAGAACAAGGCATAGTTTTCCCTGCTGGCTCTCTGGGCGGGGACCCATCTCCAGCCGTATGGCCATTTTTGAGCCTGGCGCGGCGCCAGGTGGGAAAGGGTGGCTTTGAGGCTGAAGGCAGGAGCAAAGCCTGCAGCCCCCAGGTCTGTGGGGCTACGCAAGCGGTTCCCAAAGAGCTTTAGAACAAGGCATAGTTTTCCCTGCTGGCTCTTAGGGCGGGGGACCCATCTCCAGCCGTATGGCCATTTTTGAGCCTGGCGCGGCGCCAAGTGGGAAAGGGTGGTGTCGAGGCTGAAGGCAGCAGGAAAGCCCGCAGCCCCCAGGTCTGTGGGGCTACGCAAGCGGTTCCCAAAGAGCTTTAGAACAAGGCATAGTTTTCCCTGCTCGCTCTTTGGGCGGGTGACCCATCTCCAGCCGTATGGCCATTTTTGTGCCTGGCGAAGCCCCAAGACGGAAAGGGTGGCTTTGAATCTGAAGGCAGCAGGAAAGCCCGCAGCCCCCAGGTCTGTGGGGCTACGCAAGCGGTTCCCAAAGAGCTTTAGAACAAGGCATAGTTTTCCCTGCTGGCTCTTTGGGCGGGGGACCCATCTCCAGCCGTATGGCCATTTTTGTGCCTGGCGCGGCGCCAAGTGGGAAAGGGTGGTGTCGAGGCTGAAGGCAGCAGGAAAGCCCGCAGCCCCCACGTCTGTGGGGCCAAGCAAGCGGTTCCCAAAGAGCTTTAGAACAAGGCATAGTTTTCCCTGCTGGCTCTTTGGGCCTGGGACCCATCTCCAGCCGTATGGCCATTTTTGTGCCTGGCACGGCGCCAAGTGGGAAAGGGTGGCTTTGAGGCTGAAGGCAGCAGCAAAGCCCGCAGCCCCCAGGTCTGTGGGGCTACGCAAGCGGTTCCCAAAGAGCTTTAGAACAAGGCATAGTTTTCCCAGCTGGCTCTTTGTTCGGGGGACCCATCTCCAGCCATAGGCCATTTTTGTGCCTGGCCCGGCGCCCAGTGGGAAAGGGTGGCTTTGAGGCTTGAAGGCAGCAGGAAAGCCCGCAGCCCCCAGGTCTGTGGGGCTACGCAAGCGGTTCCCAAAGAGCTTTAGAACAAGGCATAGTTTTCCCTGCTGGCTCTTTGGGCATGGGACCCATCTCCAGCCATAGGCCATTTTTGTGCTTGATAGGGCGCCAAGTGGGAAAGGGTTGCTTTGAGGCTGAAGACAGCAGGAAAGCCCGCAGCCCCCAGGTCTGTGGGGCTACGCAAGCGGTTCCCAAAGAGCTTTAGAACAAGGCATAGTTTTCCCTGCTGGCTCTCTGTGCGGGGGACCCATCTCCAGCCGTATGGCCATTTTTGAGCCTGGCGCGGCGCCAAGTGGGAAAGGGTTGTGTCGAGGCTAAAGGCAGCAGGAAAGCCCGCAGCCCCCAGGTCTGTGGGGCTACGCAAGCGGTTCCCAAAGAGCTTTAGAACAAGGCATAATTTTCCCTGCTGGCTCTTTGGGCGGGGGACCCATCTCCAGCCGTATGGCCATTTTTGTGCCTGGCGCAGCGCCAAGTGGGAAAGGGTGGTTTTGAGGCTGAAGGCAGCAGCAAAGCCTGCAGCCCCCAGGTCTGTGGGGCTACGCAAGCGGTTCCCAAAGAGCTTTAGAACAAGGCATAGTTTTCCCAGCTGGCTCTTTGGGCGGGGGACCCATCTCCAGCCGTATGGCCATTTTTGTGCCTGGCCGGGGGCCAAGTGGGAAAGGGTGGTTTTGAGGCTGAAGGCAGCAGGAAAGCCCGCAGCCCCCAGGTCTGTGCGGCTACGCAAGCGGTTCCCAAAGAGCTTTAGAACAAGGCATAGTTTTCCCTGCTGGCTCTTTGGGCATGGGACCCATCTCCAGCCATAGGCCATTTTTGTGCTTGATAGGGCGCCAAGTGGGAAAGGGTTGCTTTGAGGCTGAAGACAGCAGGAAAGCCCGCAGCCCCCAGGTCTGTGGGGCTACGCAAGCGGTTCCCAAAGAGCTTTAGAACAAGGCATAGTTTTCCCTGCTGGCTCTCTGTGCGGGGGACCCATCTCCAGCCGTATGGCCATTTTTGAGCCTGGCGCGGCGCCAGGTGGGAAAGGGTGGCTTTGAGGCTGAAGGCAGGAGCAAAGCCTGCAGCCCCCAGGTCTGTGGTGCTACGCAAGCGGTTCCCAAAGAGCTTTAGAACAAGGCATATTTTTCCCAGCTGGCTCTTAGGGCATGGGACCCATCTCCAGCCATAGGCCATTTTTGTGCCTGGCGCGAAGCCAAGTGGGAAAGGGTGCTGTCGAGGCTGAAGGCAGCAGGAAAGCCCGCAGCCCCAAGGTCTGTGGGGCTACGCAAGCGGTTCCCAAAGAGCTTTAGAACAAGGCATAGTTTTCGCTGCTGGCTCTCTGGGCGGGGGACCCATCTCCAGCCGTATGGCCATTTTTGTGCCTGGCCCGGCGCAAAGTGGGAAAGGGTGGCTTTGAGGCTGAAGGCAGCAGGAAAGCCCGCAGCCCCCAGGTCTGTGCGGCTACGCAAGCGGTGCCCAAAGAGCTTTAGAACAAGGCATAGTTTTCCCTGCTGGCTCTTTGGGCGGGGGACCCATCTCCAGCCGTACGGCCATTTTTGTGCCTGGCGCGGCGCCAAGAGGGAAAGGGTGGTGTCGAGGCTAAAGGCAGCAGGAAAGCCCGCAGCCCCCAGGTCTGTGGGGCTACGCAAGCGGTTCCCAAAGAGCGTTAGAACAAGGCATAGTTTTCCCTGCTGGCTCTTTGGGCGGGGGACCCATCTCCAGCCGTATGGCCATTTTTGTGCATGGCGCAGCGCCAAGTGGGAAATGGTGGTATCGAGGCTGAAGGCAGCAGGAAAGCCCGCAGCCCCCACGTCTGTGCGGCTACGCAAGCGGTTCCCAAAGAGCTTTAGAACAAGGCATAGTTTTCCCTGCTGGCTCTTTGGGCATGGGACCCATCTCCACCCATAGGCCATTTTTGTGCCTGATAGGGCGCCAAGTGGGAAAGGGTGGCTTTGAGGCTGAAGACAGTAGGAAAGCCTGCAGCCCCCAGGTCTGTGGGGCTACGCAAGCGGTTCCCAAAGAGCTTTAGAACAAGGCATAATTTTCCCTGCTGGCTCTTTGGGTGGGGGACCCATCTCCAGCCGTATGGCTATTTTTGTGCCTGACGCGGTGCGTAGTGGCATAGGGTGGTTTTGAGGCTGAAGGCAGCAGGAAAGCCCGCAGCCCCCACGTCTGTAGGGCCAAGCAAGCGGTTCCCAAAGAGCTTTAGAACAAGGCATAGTTTTCCCAGCTGGCTCTTTGGGCGGGGGACCCATCTCCAGCCGTATGGCCATTTTTGTGCCTGGCGCGGTGCGTAGTGGGAAAGGGTGGTTTTGAGGCTGAAGGCAGCAGGAAAGCCCGCAGCCCCCAGGTCTGTGGGGCTACGCAAGCGGTTCCCAAAGAGCTTTAGAACAAGGCATAGTTTTCCCTGCTGGCTCTTTGGGCGGGGGACCCATCTCCAGCCGTATGGCCATTTTTGTGCCTGGCGCGGCGCCAAGTGGGTAAGGGTGGTGTCGAGGCTGAAGGCAGCAGCAAAGCCTGCAGCCCCCAGGTCTGTGGGGCCAAGCAAGCGGTTCCCAAAGAGCTTTAGAACAAGGCATAGTTTTCCCTGCTGGCTCTTTGGGCATGGGACCCATCTCCAGCCGTATGGCCATTTTTGTGCCTGGCCCGGCGCCAAGTGGGAAAGGGTGGCTTTGAGGCTGAAGGCAGCAGGAAAGCCCGCAGCCCCCAGGTCTGTGGGGCTACGTAAGCGGTTCCCAAAGAGCTTTAGAACAAGGCATAGTTTTCCCTGCTCGCTCTTAGGGCATGGGACCCATCTCCAGCCATAGGCCATTTTTGTGCCTGGCGCGGCGCCAAGTGGGAAAGGGTGCTGTCGAGGCTGAAGGCAGCAGGAAAGCCCGCAGACCCAAGGTCTGTGGGGCTACGCAAGCGGTTCCCAAAGAGCTTTAGAACAAGGCATAGTTTTCCCTGCTGGCTCTTTGGGCGGGGGACCCATCTCCAGCCGTATGGCCATTTTTGTGCCTGGCCCGGCGCAAAGTGGGAAAGGGTGGCTTTGAGGCTGAAGGCAGCAGGAAAGCCCGCAGCCCCCAGGTCTGTGGGGCTACGCAAGCGGTTCCCAAAGAGCTTTAGAACAAGGCATAGTTTTCCCTGCTGGCTCTTTGGGCGGGGGACCCATCTCCAGCCGTACGGCCATTTTTGTGCCTGGCGCGGCGCCAAGAGGGAAAGGGTGGTGTCGAGGCTAAAGGCAGCAGGAATGCCCGCAGCCCCCAGGTCTGTGGGGCTACGCAAGCGGTTCCCAAAGAGCTTTAGAACAAGGCATAGTTTTCCCTGCTGGCTCTTTGGGCGGGGGACCCATCTCCAGCCGTATGGCCATTTTTGTGCATGGCGCAGCGCCAAGTGGGAAATGGTGGTATCGAGGCTGAAGGCAGCAGGAAAGCCCGCAGCCCCCAGGTCTGTGGGGCTACGCAAGCGGTTCCCAAAGAGCTTTAGAACAAGGCATAGTTTTCCCGGCTGGCTCTTTGGGTGGGGGACCCATCTCCAGCCGTATGGCTATTTTTGTGTCTGACGTGGTGCGTAGTGGCATAGGGTGGTTTTGAGGCTGAAGGCAGCAGGAAAGCCCGCAGCCCCCACGTCTGTGGGGCCAAGCAAGAGGTTCCCAAAGAGCTTTAGAACAAGGCATAGTTTTCCCTGCTGGCTCTCTGGGCGGGGACCCATCTCCAGCCGTATGGCCATTTTTGAGCCTGGCGCGGCGCCAGGTGGGAAAGGGTGGCTTTGAGGCTGAAGGCAGGAGCAAAGCCTGCAGCCCCCAGGTCTGTGGGGCTACGCAAGCGGTTCCCAAATAGCTTTAGAACAAGGCATAGTTTTCCCTGCTGGCTCTTTTGGCAGGGGACCCATCTCCAGCCGTATGGCCATTTTTGTCCCTGGCCCGGCGCCAAGTGGGAAAGGGTGGTGTTGAGGCTGAAGGCAGCAGCAAAGACTGCAGCCCCCACGTCTGTGGGGCCAAGCAAGCGGTTCCCAAAGAGCTTTAGAACAAGGCATAGTTTTCCCTGCTGGCTCTTTGGGCGGGGGACCCATCTCCAGCCGTATGGCCATTTTTGTGCCTGGCACGGCGCCAAGTGGGAAAGGGTGGTGTCGAGGCTGAAGGCAGCAGGAAAGCCCGCAGCCCCCAGGTCTGTGGGGCTACGCAAGCGGTTCCCAAAGAGCTTTAGAACAAGGCATAGTTTTCCCTGCTGGCTCTTTGGGCGGGGGACCCATCTCCAGCCGTATGGCCATTTTTGTGCCTGGCCCGGCGCCAAGTGGGAAAGGGTGGCTTTGAGGCTGAAGGCAGCAGCAAAGACTGCAGCCCCCAGGTCTGTGGGGCTACGCAAGCGGTTCCCAAAGAGCTTTAGAACAAGGCATAATTTTCCCTGCTGGCTCTCTGGGCGGGGGACCCATCTGCAGCCGTATGGCCATTTTTGAGCCTGGAGCAGTGCCAAGTGGGAAAGGGTGGTTTTGAGGGTGAAGGCAGCAGGAAAGCCCGCAGCCCCCAGGTCTGTGGGGCTACGCAAGCGGTTCCCAAAGAGCTTTAGAACAAGGCATAGTTTTCCCTGCTGGCTCTTTGGGCGGGGGACCCATCTCCAGCCGTATGGCCATTTTTGTGCCTGGCGCGGCGCCAAGTGGGAAAGGGTGGTGTCGAGGCTGAAGGCAGCAGGAAAGCCCGCAGCCCCCAGGTCTGTGGGGCCAAGCAAGCGGTTCCCAAAGAGCTTTAGAACAAGGCATAGTTTTCCCTGCTGGCTCTTTGGGCCTGGGACCCATCTCCAGCCATAGGCCATTTTTGTGCTTGATAGGGCGCCAAGTGGGAAAGGGTGGCTTTGAGGCTGAAGGCAGCAGGAAAGCCTGCAGCCCCCAGGTCTGTGGGGCTACGCAAGCAGTTCCCAAAGAGCTTTAGAACAAGGCATAGTTTTCCCTGCTGGCTCTTTGTTCGGGGGACCCATCTCCAGCCATAGGCCATTTTTGTGCCTGGCCCGGCGCCCAGTGGGAAAGGGTGGCTTTGAGGCTTGAAGGCAGCAGGAAAGCCCGCAGCCCCCAGGTCTGTGGGGCTACGCAAGCGGTTCCCAAAGAGCTTTAGAACAAGGCATAGTTTTCCCTGCTGGCTCTCTGGGCGGGGGACCCATCTCCAGCCGTATGGCCATTTTTGAGCCTGGCGCGGCGCCAAGTGGGAAAGGGTTGTGTCGAGGCTAAAGGCAGCAGGAAAGCCCGCAGCCCCCAGGTCTGTGGGGCTACACAAGCGGTTCCCAAAGAGCTTTAGAACAAGGCATAATTTTCCCTGCTGGCTCTTTGGGCGGGGAACCCATCTCCAGCCGTATGGCCATTTTTGTGCCTGGCGCAGCGCCAAGTGGGAAAGGGTGGTTTTGAGGCTGAAGGCAGCAGCAAAGCCTGCAGCCCCCAGGTCTGTGGGGCTACGCAAGCGGTTCCCAAAGAGCTTTAGAACAAGGCATAGTTTTCCCTGCTGGCTCTTTGGGCGGGGGACCCATCTCCAGCCGTATGGCCATTTTTGTGCCTGGCCGGGGGCCAAGTGGGAAAGGGTGGTTTTGAGGCTGAAGGCAGCAGGAAAGCCCGCAGCCCCCAGGTCTGTGCGGCTACGCAAGCGGTTCCCAAAGAGCTTTAGAACAAGGCATAGTTTTCCCTGCTGGCTCTTTGGGCATGGGACCCATCTCCAGCCATAGGCCATTTTTGTGCTTGATAGGGCGCCAAGTGGGAAAGGGTTACTTTGAGGCTGAAGACAGCAGGAAAGCCCGCAGCCCCCAGGTCTGTGGGGCTACGCAAGAGGTTCCCAAAGAGCTTTAGAACAAGGCATAGTTTTCCCTGCTGGCTCTCTGGGCGGGGGACCCATCTCCAGCCGTATGGCCATTTTTGAGCCTGGCGCGGCGCCAGGTGGGAAAGGGTGGCTTTGAGGCTGAAGGCAGGAGCAAAGCCTGCAGCCCCCAGGTCTGTGGTGCTACGCAAGCGGTTCCCAAAGAGCTTTAGAACAAGGCATAGTTTTCCCTGCTGGCTCTTAGGGCATGGGACCCATCTCCAGCCATAGGCCATTTTTGTGCCTGGCGCGAAGCCAAGTGGGAAAGGGTGCTGTCGAGGCTGAAGGCAGCAGGAAAGCCCGCAGCCCCAAGGTCTGTGGGGCTACGCAAGCGGTTACCAAAGAGCTTTAGAACAAGGCATAGTTTTCCCTGCTGGCTCTTTGGGCGGGGGACCCATCTCCAGCCGTATGGCCATTTTTGTGCCTGGCCCGGCGCAAAGTGGGAAAGGGTGGCTTTGAGGCTGAAGGCAGCAGGAAAGCCCGCAGCCCCCAGGTCTGTGCGGCTACGCAAGCGGTTCCCAAAGAGCTTTAGAACAAGGCATAGTTTTCCCTGCTGGCTCTTTGGGCGGGGGACCCATCTCCAGCCGTACGGCCATTTTTGTGCCTGGCGCGGCGCCAAGAGGGAAAGGGTGGTGTCGAGGCTAAAGGCAGCAGGAAAGCCCGCAGCCCCCACGTCTGTGGGGCTATGCAAGCGGTTCCCAAAGAGCGTTAGAACAAGGCATAGTTTTCCCTGCTGGCTCTTTGGGCGGGGGACCCATCTCCAGCCGTATGGCCATTTTTGTGCATGGCGCAGCGCCAAGTGGGAAATGGTGGTATCGAGGCTGAAGGCAGCAGGAAAGCCCGCAGCCCCCAGGTCTGTGGGGCTACGCAAGCGGTTCCCAAAGAGCTTTAGAACAAGGCATAGTTTTCCCTGCTGGCTCTTTGGGCATGGGACCCATCTCCACCCATAGGCCATTTTTGTGCCTGATAGGGCGCCAAGTGGGAAAGGGTGGCTTTGAGGCTGAAGACAGCAGGAAAGCCTGCAGCCCCCAGGTCTGTGGGGCTACGCAAGCGGTTCCCAAAGAGCTTTAGAACAAGGCATAGTTTTCCCTGCTGGCTCTTTTGGTGGGGGACCCATCTCCAGCCGTATGGCTATTTTTGTGCCTGACGCGGTGCGTAGTGGCATAGGGTGGTTTTGAGGCTGAAGGCAGCAGGAAAGCCCGCAGCCCCCACGTCTGTGGGGCCAAGCAAGCGGTTCCCAAAGAGCTTTAGAACAAGGCATAGTTTTCCCAGCTGGCTCTTTGGGCGGGGGACCCATCTCCAGCCGTATGGCCATTTTTGTGCCTGGCACGGCGCCAAGTGGGAAAGGGTGGTTTTGAGGCTGAAGGCAGCAGGAAAGCCCGCAGCCCCCAGGTCTGTGGGGCTACGCAAGCGGTTCCCAAAGAGCTTTAGAACAAGGCATAGTTTTCCCTGCTGGCTCTTTTGGCAGGGGACCCATGTCCAGCCGTATGGCCATTTTTGTGCCTGGCGCGGCGCCAAGTGGGTAAGGGTGGTGTTGAGGCTGAAGGCAGCAGCAAAGACTGCAGCCCCCAGGTCTGTGGGGCTACGCAAGCGGTTCCCAAAGAGCTTTAGAACAAGGCATAGTTTTCCCAGCTGGCTCTTTGGGCGGGGGACCCATCTCCAGCCGTATGGCCATTTTTGTGCCTGGCACGGCGCCAAGTGGGAAAGGGTGGTTTTGAGGCTGAAGGCAGCAGCAAAGCCCGCAGCCCCCAGGTCTGTGGGGCTACGCAAGCGGTTCCCAAAGAGCTTTAGAACAAGGCATAGTTTTACCTGCTGGCTCTTTTGGCAGGGGACCCATCTCCAGTCGTATGGCCATTTTTGTGCCTGGCGCGGCGCCACGTGGGAAAGGGTGATTTTGAGGCTGAAGGCGTCACGAAAGCCTGCCGTCCGAGGGTTTCTTAATGACTTTTCTTAATGATGTCTCCACAGTGTGAAGTTTTGCAGGATTTGAAAAAGTAATAGACACAGTGAAATTGAGTCTATTGGAAACTTCCATACTTTTCCCTCCCTCTAAAATCTCTGCTGTCCTGTAGTATCCACTGCCTGCAACTGCTGTTGCAGGAGCAGACAGATTGGTATCAAATTTAGAAAAAAAGGGACATCATTAAGAGGATTCACTCGCCTTATTTTTCACCGGTGTGGCCAGTAAAGAAACCAAAAAGGCAATGGCGTTTCACAGTAGATTACGGAAAATTAAACGCCAACACTGCACCTCTGACCGCTGCTGTTCCGAATATCGCGGAAATTGTGACAATGATAAAAGGAGCTGCCCATCCTTGCAGGGTTGCCTTAGATTTTAAAGACATATTTTTTTATGATTCTCCTCCTTGAGCAGGACAAAGCGCAGTTTGCATTCACATGGAAAGGAGTGCAATATACCTTTAACCGCTTTCCGCAAGGATACAAACATTCCCCCACTATTGCCCATAATGCTTTGGCTAAAGTGCTATCAGAGATTCCTGTTTCACAGGGATGTACAGTATACCAATATATTATTGATGACATCTTAATAGGGGAGAGAACCAAGAAAGTGTACAAGACATGATGGAAAACATCCGAAAAACATTATCAGATTTGGGATTGGAAATTCCCGACTCAAAGTGTCAGGGACCCGCACAGGAAGTTAAATTCCTGGGGGTCTGGTGGATTAAGGGAGCTGCTTCTGTCCCTCAGGATACCCTGAAAAAATAGAACATGGACAGAATCCTTCCAGCACGAAGGAGTTACAGCAAGTCCTGGGAACTTTAAGTTATTAGCGTAAACACATCCCTGGCTTTTCCATCATTGCTCGCCCCCTTTATTGTTTGCTCAAAAAAGGTAAATCCTGGGAGTCGACTGAACAACACACTAATGCACTAGAATTGCTAATAAAAGAGCTAAGGTTATTCCAACAACTTGGCCCCATACATCCAACTGACCCTGTCCATGTAGAATGGGGGCTCAGTGAACATGGTTCCCATTGTAATTTATGCCAGAAGGGACCAGCAGGACCGGAGAGACCATTAGAATTTAGCTCTCACGCCTTTAATGATACTGAGAGCAGCTATTCAGACCTGGAGAAGGGTTTACTGTCCCTGGTGCGAGCATTGCAACGAGCAGAGCAGATAAGGAGAGAACAGAGCGTGATTGTTCGGGGCCCTTTTCGACTCCTAGATGTGGTCCGTAAAGGGACAGCACCGCCAGCTGGCATTGCCCAGAAACCCACAGTTCGAAAGTGGTATGCTTATTTAGAAGGCATTAATGATATCATGCCAGTCTCTGAAGGTAGTATCAAAGTATCCATGCTCCAGAAGGATAGAGATGGTGCCCTATTGTTCCAATCCCCACCAAACAGACCATCTCCAATCCAAGAAGCACCTCCTCTGAAAGCAGGCAGTGATCTTACAGGAGTGTGGTTTACTGGTGTGTCATCTCACCGTGAGAACAGTAAGTGGAAATACAAGGCCGTAGCACTGGAAGTAGCAACGGGGGAAAGAGCAATTGAAACAGGAGAAGGTAGGGCACAAGTAGGGGAACTCAGAGCCGTCCTACTAGCTGCACAACATGGAGCTACTTACATTTACACTGACTCATATGCTGTTTTTAAAGGAGCCACTGAATGGCTAGGACACTGGGCAGCCAATGATTGGCAGGTGAATAGAGTCCCGATCTGGGAGACAGACAGTTGGAAGCAACTGTTGGAAATAGGAGGACAGAGACCATTGCACATTGCTTGGGTAAAAGGCCACGATCGTTCAAACTCGATCACTGCTCAGTTCAACCAACAGGTAGATAGCCTCACGCGGCTACAACAAATTGACACTGTAGATGATGGTCGGGAATGGTTACATATTAAGCCTGGCCATACAGGCCGTGCTGATCTGTATCAGGAAGGTCTAGCCCGGGGGTGGCCTGTGTCGGTTAAGCTGTGCGAACAAGTAGTAACTGCCTGGTCACAATGTCGCCTACGACTCAGCAAAGATCATCCGAGTAAGGCGCCTCCCTTACACATGCGGGACAAGAAAATGTTGTGGCATTCATGGCAGATTGATTATATTGGGCCCTTGAGATCATCAGGTGGGAAAAGATATGTCCTAGTCGGAGTGGAGATTATCTCCAGCCTCAGTATGGCCACTGGCTTCAAATCAGCTGCTGGGGACAACACAGTGAAAGGCCTAAAAGGGTGGTTCAGCACACTTCCCCTTCCCGAGGAAATCCAAAGTGATAACGGTTCACACTTTACCGCTACAGTGGTACAAGATTGGGCCAAGGAAGAAGGGATTCGATGGGTATTTCATACTCCCTATTATCCTCAGGCTAATGGCATTGTTGAATGCACCAACGGATTGGTTAAGCGTTTTGCAAAAACTCATAAATCATAAGGGAAGGTGAAGAAGGCACCTTGCCCACCGAAATTCGAAAAGTAATATGGGATAACGCAATTGAGTTTGAGAGAAAATTTCAATCCTGGTGGTATCTGGTTAATTTCACCTACGATCCCACTGAGAGCAAAGCCACAGCTTTTGTCTTAACGATACGCAATGCCTCAGTATCCACCATATACCCAATCATCGCACTGGGGTTGAATCATCAAGGAGCTCTACTCTATCCAACACAGCACAGAGGTTGGGCACGACAAAATGAGACTAAATGGCAAACTGCTGATGTTGACGCATGCGTTTCACGAGACCAACAAGGATTCATTTGTGAGAGTAATACTCTCAAAGCACAAGACCTTTGTCTTGACACCAACCAGAATGCTTGTCACTTTGAGACACATCCCGATGAAACCCCAGAGACTGTGCTTGACTATATTGGGAAAGGGTGCGTTAGCATGAGGTCTCCCTGTAGTCTTGTATTATAGACGAGAAAGGCTTGAGACCATGGCCACTCTGGGTCTCTTTGACTACAAACAACAGGGAATAAAAAGGTGAAACTGAATAGCATCAATTCCATCTGCCAATTCGTCATTTTAGAATTTGGGCCTCCAAATAGCCATACATCATAAAAGTAGTATTATTGCCAGGTTCAATGTCAGGATTCCCTGGAGACATTCAAAGGTAGCGTAGGCCAATCCGTCTGTACAGCTCATCCAAGGTTCCTGTAAGACATAAAGGAAAAGAAAATCTGCTCGGTCTTATTCGACCGACGGGGTTAAAAAGAAGGTGCGGTCCACCGGGTGCTGATCCGGTGTATCTTCCCTGAACAATCCTTGGCTTCCCATGCATAGGGATTTTTGGGAGTAGCTAGCACCATTGGCACCGTCCCATTTTGAGGCATTTTCACTAACACAGGTAGTCCAGGGTGAAATCTTCCGGGGTATTTTCCCGGTTCATTGGCAGCCTTTGGCGAGATAATATTGGCAGGTACACAGAAAGCTTTCATTTTAGGACAGCCGTCTCCACTCCATTTGTTATTTAGTTGATAGATGGCATCATCCAATCGCAAATGCCAACCAGGTTCATGACTTTTTGCAAAACGCTTAACCAATCTATTGGTGCGTTCAACAATGCCATTAGCCTGGGGATAACAGGGAGTATGAAATACCCATCGAATCCCTTCTTCCTTGGCCCAATCTTGTACCACCGAAGCCGTAAAGTGTGAAACGTTATCACTCTGGATTTCGTCGGGAAGGGGAAGTGTGCTGAACCACCCTGTTAGGCCTTTCACTGTGTTGTCCCTCGTAGCTGGTTTGAAACTGCTGGCCATACTGAGGCTGGAGATAATCTCCACTCCTACCAGGACATATCTTTTCCCACCTGATGATCTCAAGGGCCCAATATAATCAAGCTGCCATGAATGCCACAACGCTTTCTTGTCCCGCATGTGTAAGGGAGGCGCCTTACTCGGATGATCTTTGCTGAGTCGTAGGCGACATTGTGAACAGGCAGTTACTATTTGTTCGCACAGCTTAACTGACACAAGCCACCCACCTTCCCGATACAGGTCAGGACGGCCTGTGCGGCCACGTTTAACATGTAACGATTCAAGTAAGCGTTCCCATTCCCGACCATCATCTACAATGTCAATTTGTTGCAGCCGCGTGAGGCCATCTACCTGTTGGTTGAACTGAGCAGTGATCGAGTTTGAACGATCGTGGCCTTTTACCCAAGCAATGTGCAATGGTCTCTGTCCTCCTATTTCCAACAGTTGCTTCCAATTATCTGTCTCCCAAACTGGGACTCTATTCACCTGCCAATCGTTGGCTGCCCAGTGTCCTAGCCATTCAGTGGCTCCTTTAAGAACAGCATATGACTCAGCGTAAAAGGAGGTGGCTCCATGTTGTGCAGCTAGTAGGACAGCTCTGAGTTCCCCTACCCTCCCCTATTTCAATTGCTCTTTCTCCCGTTGTTACTTCCAGTGCTACGGCCTTATATTTGCACTTATTTTTTTAACGGTGAGATGACGCACCAGTAAACCACACTCCTCTAAGATCACTGCTGTCCCTCAAAGGAGGTGCTTCTTGGATCGGAGATGGTCTGTTTGGTGGGGATTGGAACAATAGGGCACCATCTATATCCTTTGGTATCCTTGTGAAGTAGCCTTGGATACTTTAACACTGCCTTCAGAGACTGGCTTGATTTCATTAATGCCTTCTAAATAAGCATACCACTTTCGAACTGTAGGTCTCTGGGCAATGCCAGCTGGTGGTGGTGTCCCTTTAAGGACCACATCTGGGAGGCGAAAAGGTCCCAGGAAAGATCACACTCTGTTCTCTTCTTATCTGCTCTGCTCGTTGCAACGCTCGCACCAGGGACAGTAAACCCTTCTCCAGGTCTGAATAGCTGCATTCAGTATCATTGAAGGAGTGGGAGCAAAATTCTAATGGTCTCTCCGGTCCTGCTGGTCCCTTCTGCCATAAATTACAACGGGAACCATGTTCACTGAACCCCCATTCTACATGGACAGGGTCAGTTGGATGTATGGGGCCAAGTTGTTGGAATAACCTTAGCTCCTTTATTAGTAATTGCAGAGCATTAGTGTGTTGTTCAGTCCACACCCAGGATTTACCCTTTTTTGGCAAGCTATGAAGGGGGCGAGCAATGATGGAAAAGCCAGGGATGTGTTTACGCCAATAACTTAAAGTTCCCAGGACCTGCTGTAACTCCTTCGTGCTGGAAGGATTCTGTCCATGTTCTATTTTTTCAGGGTATCCTGAGGGACAGAAGCAGCTCCCTTAATCCACCAGACCCCCAGGAATTTAACTTCCTGTGCGGGTCCCTGACACTTTGAGTCGGGTCTACGTGAGGCACCCACTAACACTTCTGCCCTAGTCATTCGCTGCTCTCCCGGCAACCAGAGGTTAATTTTTGCAGTGGGGCATGTTTTTACCACACCATCAATTCCTGTGAAGTTGACTCTGCGTCGGGTGGGATTTATACCTAGAAGTTGTGCTGTTTCGTTAGTGATTGCAGACATTTGGGCTCCGGTATCAATAATAAAATTTACCAATATCTTCCGGGGTCCAACAGGAATGACAATAACAGGTTCGGAGTCTTTATGAGAGCGCCATTGGATTGCTAGTACCTGCCCGACAGGGTTGCTCAGTGCCCTCCCCGGGGATAGGAGTGTTGTGGCTGGGACTCTGTCAAATCAATCAAGTTATGTTCCGGTGCAGAAGGCACAGTTTTCTCACGGCTTGGGGATTCTCTGGTTAGACTTTTCTCCCCAGCCGCATTATTCTTTCTAGGTAGAGATTGGACTAGCGTACGGAGATCTCCCGTAGGGTCACCGTGCAAGAATTGTCGGGGCACCCCTAATTGTAGGGCTTTACGCCACAACTCATTTCGGTCCTTATCAGGCTTAAACCTTCCCTCTGATTTAGGGTTTTGAGTGTGAGTTTGGACTTGGCGAACCTTTCGCGGGTGTTCGGAGGATTTCTCACTAGTTTGGCTGGCCCAGCCCATTCGGCGCCCATATTGATCTATTTCCTGTACATTCCAGGTGGGCATGTAGTGACGACGGCCCCGCCCATGAGCACCCCGAGCATCCCGTATACGATCTTGAGTGCGAACAAGGAACGGTTTCAGGCAACCGGGAAGACCACGGATGAGAGGGGCTAATCGATCCGGGTCGATAGGGGCTGACATTGGGGATTTCCGAAATTCCTCTCTGTCATACATGGCTTGCAGACAAGCTGCTTTCCGTACAGCCGCAAACAGATCAGAGTAGCCTGTAGCTCTAATCTCTAACGGCTCCCCCCTCTCTCGCGGATCCATACCCCTTGCCCAATAGGCTGCTCGAGCGGTTAGGGAATAATTATGATCCCCAGGCATAGTGGTTAAAAACACTCCTGGTCCCCAAGAGTCTCCTGCTTCTTCCTCACTCAGCATAATTCTGCCCCCCCCTTCAGAAGAAACTCGCCACACGTACTCAACAGCTGACTCTTCTGGTCGCCTCGAATATTTCTCCCTTATTTTTGTTAACTCGGTTGGTGTCCATGGAACGGTACGCACAGTGGTGTGAATTTCATCACCATCATCAACTGCAGTTTCAGTTTTAACCAGAGGACGTAAAGGAAAAACTTGGGATTTCAAAGTAAAAGTCCTTTCCTCCTCATCTTCTTCGTCATCCTCACTGTTAGACAAAAAAATCTCCGGTCTGGGTTCCGGAATTTGGATAACACATTAACTTACGAATCTGTTGGACCTGGGTCGAGGGCTGCATTTTATCTAAGAGCCCGGTCACCCTTTCAATAACATTTTAAGTTGGCGATTTTCACTCCCAAGTTGAGCATTCCGGTTTCCTAAACATTCATTCTCACTCACAAGCTTATCGACTTGAGTTCTTAATCTTTCTCCTGTCTCCTTTTGCAAGGCTAATGATGACTTCAGCACCTCATTCTCCGATTTCAGGGTTGCATATTCTACAGCTGAAATCAGATTAGGAGCGGGGGTTTCTCTAGCTTCTTGTTGTGCACAAGATAAACAGGCGCCTAACACAGCACAAATCACACCCTTGCCTTTCCCCGCTCTGAGCTTCTGTGAAACCCGACGCTCTTCAATACGTTCCACCACTTTCTCTTCATCCTTCCAAAATTTTTGGGCCCACTCCTTCCCAGCCTGGGAAGGGGCACAATCATATTTTTGCAGCAGTTTATCCATGGCAATCCTGCCGACTACGCCAAATTCTGTTGCGTGAAACGGGGCCAAGCGGTTTTGGCAGAAGATAAACCCCCTTGCGTTCTAACACTCCTCACCGAGGTGGGAGGCCAGGTGCGGCTGGGTTTCAATTCTGAGTGATGCCCAATTCAGCACTATCAGCCCAATCGCGTTTACTATGTGTTAAACTATTACGATTTGGAGACACTAATAGTGGGCTGCACCTTCAGTCTAGTCGTGCTCCTGAACCAGCACGGCCTCTCTCAAGTTTTGGTCGCGTTCAGTGAGAAAGCGAAACGACTAGCTACTGAAACAGTGCAGTTTATTTAAACAACAGATATACAGGTTCTTTAGGATTGCCGGTGATAAATACACTGTCTGCAAAGCACGTGCAAATAAAGACATTGTTAAATAGACAAACGCGTGACAAAATTATAAACGATACAGCCTGGCTATAAATGTAGGGTAGAGATTCTCTAGAGAAATTTCTAGAGTCCCCGAGAAAGCACTCGGTGTAATCAAAGTCTTACCCAAAGGCGTCCTTATGAGGGGGAAGAAAGGCTCAGCCCGTCGACTGATCCCAGAAAACAGCGGTGGGATTCTTCGCGATGGTGTCTTCCCAGACATTCCCCCTCTCTTGGGCTATTTTTATATTATTTTTTTAACTTCAAAGTGGAGTTTGAGTGACTTTAGTCATATGTACTTTTATTATGATTAATGTACTCAAGGAGGAGTGTTCACACCTCGGGGGCGGATAGCCTCCGGGATGGAGGTGTGTTTTGGTACATTGTGGTGAGCAAAGTTCGCACAAAAGGACAGCATTTCATCAACATTTGACGAAATGTTGGCTCGGGTGGCGTGTAAGCCGCTTATCAGTTCCGTAGTACCATCTCGTCCCCATATCTGCTATTCGTCACAAGGGAAGGCCACGGAACAAGCGCGTTCCGTTCCATCCCTCGTGTAGTTTCGCAAACAACCTTGTACAGGGAATCACAGCTGTTGCATTCTTCGTGTGCCAGCTGCGGCTGTATTCTACCTCAGAAGCCTCTTGATTTTATGACTTTCCTTAATGTGTGAACAATGCTGTATTTTTGTATTCTTGGCCAATTTAGTAATTATTCCACAAGAACACACATTGGTTGCCGATTTATCAACGGGTCTAATCACCACAGGCCAACTGTAATTAAAACCATCTATGTAGACTCTACCAAAGCGGACAAATACAACACTGATTGTTACAAAATTATGGCGCCAAATTCAGATTGCTGGCACAATTTCACTTTCATCAAACCTACAGTAGTGTACTGTATTTGGGGCTACAAGGGCACAGAATTGTTATTTGAATTTATGATTGACTCAAATACACCTGAACTTGCTGAAATGAATCCAGAACCTACACCCCACAAACTCTCAAAGGCTCTCTCTTCTAAGAGAAAAAAAAAAAACACCTCTCTCTTTTCTAAGCCCTCCATTAGACTAACTCCTTACATTTTCAACATTGGCCCTTACGTTATTAAACACACACAGGTCAACAACAGGTACTGTTTAATCCCACATATTCCCTCAAACGAGCAGAATTGTCAATGCAGATTAAAATCTCTGCGATCAAACCCACCTGCTTACCATTCCTGAGTACATCTTATGCAGAATGGTCAGCATGGTTACGCAAACGAACTCTTGCCACTTCACACGGACGGAAGAGGGATGCGACTGGTATCTTAGGAACAGGCCTGGGAGTCTTGAATAGTATAGATGCTGAGATACTTGCCAACAAACTAGTCACAACCGCTACTGATCTGGACAAATTAAGACATCCCCTACGGTCCTCTCTATTAGCATTGGGAAACCACCAACGGCTTTTATCGAATATATTGCCTCAATGGGAAGAAACGGGTGAAAAAGACCATCAGCTGATCACAGATGCACTTGGTACAACTCAAACCAATGTTTCCTTGGCTCTTAGTTGTATCCAAGCCCAATTGTGGATGCAATCTATGACAGCCGCAATCATAAGGGAAGGTAAAGAAGGCACCTTGCCCACCGAAATTCGAAAAGTAATATGGGATAACGCAATTGAATTTGAGAAAAAATTTCAGTCCAGGTGGTATCTGGTTAATTTCACCTACGATCCCACTGAGAGCAAAGCCACAGCTTTTGTCTTAACGATACGCAATGCCTCCGTATACACCACATACCCAATCATCGCACTGGGGTTGAATCACCAAGGAGCTCTACTCTATCCAACACAGCACAGAGGTTGGGCACGACAAAATGAGACTAAATGGCAAACTGCTGATGTTGACGCATGCGTTTCACGAGACCAACAAGGATTCATTTGTGAGAGTAATACTCTCAAAGCACAAGACCTTTGTCTTGACACCAACCAGAATGCTTGTCACTTTGAGACACATCCCGATGAAACCCCAGAGACTGTGCTTGACTATATTGGGAAAGGGTGCGTTAGCATGAGGTCTCCCTGTAGTCTTGTATTCAGAGATGACATAGTAATCACTCAAATCTTTGTGTTTGAACTTTACTAACACAAAGTTACGGGATGCGACTTCAATTATTAAGCTCCTGTTACGTCTTTTCAATTGCTACAACCTAATTATACGTTGATTCGAGATTGTTGCCTGCCCCTATCGGAATGAATCTCTCCCTGGTGAAGAAGCTGCTAAAACACAATGAATTGAAGCGACTCTTGAAAGAGGCCCAAGAAAATAGACAGACAACTTTGATTACCGTCCATCATCAGGTTGAAGAAATACACCAAGCGTTGGAAAGAGTGAAGAGAGGCGAAGGACATAGATGGGGAGATCCTCTTTTTGGATGGTCACCGACAGTTACAGGACTTTATAACAAGATGCTTCACTCTGTTGTTGTTTTACTAATACTCACTGTATTGTGCTTTGCTTAGACAATTGTTTTGCATGTTAGACTTTGGATTATGATGAAAAGTTTAAATCGCTTGATCACTCCGCGAGAAGGATTTCCACTTGATATCCCTCACCACAAGAACACATGTGATCTTTCTTATCAGTGTTGAGTACGTCGACCTTGACTGACTGTAGACAAAGTTTTCCCTGCTGGCTCTTTGGGCGGGGGACCCATCTCCAGCCGTATGGCCATTTTTGTGCCTGGCGCGGCGCCAAGTGGTAAAGGGTGGTGTCGAGGCTGAAGGCAGCAGGAAAGCCCACAGCCCCCAGGTCTGTGGGGCTACGCAAGCGGTTCCCAAAGAGCTTTAGAACAAGGCATAGTTTTCCCTGCTGGCTCCTTCAGCGGGGAACCCATCTCCAGCCGTATGGCCATTTTTGTGCCTGGCGCGGCGCCAAGTGGTAAAGGGTGGTTTTGAGGCTGAAGGCAGCAGGAAAGCCCGCAGCCCCCAGGTCTGTGGGGCTACGCAAGCGGTTCCCAAAGAGCTTTAGAACAAGGCATAGTTTTCCCTGCTGGCTCTTAGGGCGGGGGACCCATCTCCAGCCGTATGGCCATTTTTGTGCCTGGCGCGGCGCCAAGTGGGAAAGGGTGGTGTCGAGTCTGAAGGCAGCAGGAAATCCCGCAGCCCCCAGGTCTGTGGGGCTACGCAAGCGGTTCCCAAAGAGCTTTAGAACAAGGCATAGTTTTCCCTGCTGGCTCTTTGGGCATGGGACCCATCTCCAGCCGTATGGCCATTTTTGAGCCTGGCGCGGCGCCAAGTGGGAAAGGGTGGTGTCGAGGCTGAAGGCAGCAGGAAAGCCCGCAGCCCCCAGGTCTGTGGGGCTACGCAAGCGGTTCCCAAAGAGCTTTAGAACAAGGCATAGTTTTCCCTGCTGGCTCTTTGGGTGGGGGACCCATCTCCAGCCATAGGCCATTTTTGTGACTGACGCGGTGCCAAGTGGGAAAGTGTGCTGTCGAGGCTGAAGGCAGCAAGAAAGCCTGCAGCCCCCAGGTCTGGGGGCTACGCAAGCGGTTCTGAAAGAGCTTTAGAACAAGGCATAGTTTTCCCTGCTGGCTCTTTGGGCATGGGACCCATCTCCAGCCGTATAGCTATTTTTGTGCCTGGCACGGCGCCAAGTGGGAAAGGGTGTTGTCGAGGCTGAAGGCAGCAGGAAAGCCCGCAGCCCCCAGGTCTGTGGGGCTACGCAAGCGGTTCTGAAAGAGCTTTAGAACAAGGCATAGTTTTCCCAGCTGGCTCCTTGGGCGGGGGACCCATCTCCAGCCATAGGCCATTTTTGTGACTGACGCGGTGCCAAGTGGGAAAGTGTGCTGTCGAGGCTGAAGGCAGCAAGAAAGCCTGAAGCCCCCAGGTCTGGGGGCTACGCAAGCGGTTCTGAAAGAGCTTTAGAACAAGGCATAGTTTTCCCTGCTGGCTCTTTGGGCATGGGACCCATCTCCAGCCGTATAGCTATTTTTGTGCCTGGCGCGGCGCCAAGTGGGAAAGGGTGTTGTCGAGGCTGAAGGCAGCAGGAAAGCCCGCAGCCCCCAGGTCTGTGGGGCTACGCAAGCGGTTCCCAAAGAGCTTTAGAACAAGGCATAGTTTTCCCTGCTGGCTCTTTGGGCGGGGCACCCATCTCCAGCCGTATGGCCATTTTTGTGCCTGGCGCGGCGCCAAGTGGGAAAGGGTGGTGTCGAGTCTGAAGGCAGCAGGAAATCCCGCAGCCCCCAGGTCTGTGGGGCTACGCAAGCGGTTCCCAAAGAGCTTTAGAACAAGGCATAGTTTTCCCTGCTGGCTCCTTGGGCAGGGGACCCATCTCCAGCCATAGGCCATTTTTGTGCCTGGCGCGGCGCCAAGTGGGAAAGGGTGGTGTCGAGGCTGAAGGCAGCAGGAGAGCCTGCAGCCCCCAGGTCTGTGGGGCTATCCAAGCGGTTCACAAAGAGCTTTAGAACAAGGCATAGTTTTCCCTGCTGTCTCTTTGGGTGGGGGACCCATCTCCAGCCGTATGGCCATTTTTGAGCCTGGCGCGGCGCCAAGTGGGAAAGGGTGGTGTCGAGGCTGAAGGCAGCAGGAAAGCCCGCAGCCCCCAGGTCTGTGGGGCTACGCAAGCGGTTCCCAAAGAGCTTTAGAATAAGGCATAGTTTTCCCTGCTGGCTCTTTGGGCGGGGCACCAATCTCCAGCCATAGGCCATTTTTGTGCCTGGCGCGGCGCCAAGTGGGAAAGGGTGGTGTCGAGGCTGAAGGCAGCAGGAGAGCCTGCAGCCCCCAGGTCTGTGGGGCTATCCAAGCGGTTCCCAAAGAGATTTAGAACAAGGCATAGTTTTCCCTGCTGGCTCTTTGGGCGGGGGACCCATCTCCAGCCGTATGGCCATTTTTGTGCCTGGCGTAGCGCCAAGTGGGAAAGGGTGGCTTTGAGGCTGAAGGCAGCAGGAAAGCCTGCAGCCCCCAGGTCTGTGGGGCTACGCAAGCGGTTCCCAAAGAGCTTTAGAACAAGGCATAGTTTTCCCTGCTTGTTCGTTGGGCGGGGGACCCATCTCCAGCCATAGGCCATTTTTGTGCCTGGCGCGGCGCCAAGTGGGAAAGGGTGGTGTCGAGGCTGAAGGCAGCAGGAAAGCCCGCAGCCCCCAGGTCTGTGGGGCTACGCAAGTGGTTCCCAAAGAGCTTTAGAACAAGGCATAGTTTTCCCTGCTGGCTCTTTGGGCGGGGGACCCATCTCCAGCCGTATGGCCATTTTTGTGCCTGGCGCAGTGCCAAGTGGGAAAGGGTGGTGTCGAGGCTGAAGGCAGCAGGAAAGCCTGCAGCCCCCAGGTCTGTGGCGCTACGCATGTGGTTCCCAAAGAGCTTTAGAACAAGGCATAGTTTTCCCTGCTGGCTCTTTGCGCGGGGGACCCATCTCCAGCCGTATGGCCATTTTTGTGCCTGGCGTGGCGCCAAGTGGGAAAGGGTGGCTTTGAGGCTGAAGGCAGCAGGAAAGCCCGCAGCCCCCAGGTCTGTTGGGCTACGCAACTGGTTCCCAAAGAGATTTAGAACAAGGCATAGTTTTCCCTGCTGGCTCTTTGGGCGGGGGACCCATCTCCAGCCGTATGGCCATTTTTGTGCCTGGCGTAGCGCCAAGTGGGAAAGGGTGGCTTTGAGGCTGAAGGCAGGAGCAAAGCCTGCAGCCCCCAGGTCTGTGGGGCTACGCAAGCGGTTCCCAAAGAGCTTTAGAACAAGGCATAGTTTTCCCTGCTGGCTCTTTGGGCGGGGGACCCATCTCCAGCCATAGGCCATTTTTGTGCCTGGCGCAGTGCCAAGTGGGAAAGGGTGGTGTCGAGGCTGAAGGCAGCAGGAAAGCCCGCAGCCCCCAGGTCTGTGGGGCTACGCAAGTGGTTCCCAAAGAGCTTTAGAACAAGGCATAGTTTTCCCTGCTGGCTCTTTGGGCGGGGGACCCATCTCCAGCCGTATGGCCATTTTTGTGCCTGGCGCAGTGCCAAGTGGGAAAGGGTGGTGTCGAGGCTGAAGGCAGCAGGAAAGCCTGCAGCCCCCAGGTCTGTGGGGCTACGCAAGTGGTTCCCAAAGAGCTTTAGAACAAGGCATAGTTTTCCCTGCTGGCTCTTTGGGCGGGGGACCCATCTCCAGCTGTATGGGCATTTTTGTGCCTGGCGCGGCGCCAAGTGGGAAAGGGTGGTGTCGAGGCTGAAGGCAGCAGGAAAGCCCGCAGCCCCCAGGTCTGTGGGGCTACGCAAGCGGTTCCCAAAGAGCTTTAGAACAAGGCATAGTTTTCCCTGCTGGCTCTTTGGGCAGGGGACCCATCTCCAGCCATAGGCCATTTTTGTGCCTGGCGCGGGGCCAAGTGGGAAAGGGTGGCTTTGAGTCTGAAGGCAGCAGGAGAGCCTGCAGCCCCCAGGTCTGTGGGGCTACGCAAGCGGTTCCCAAAGAGCTTTAGAACAAGGCATAGTTTTCCCTGCTGGCTCTTTGGGCGGGGGACCCATCTCCAGCCGTATGGCCATTTTTGTGCCTGGCGCGGCGCCAAGTGGGAAAGGGTGGTTTTGAGGCTGAAGGCAGCAGGGAAGCCCGCAGCCCCCAGGTCTGTGGGGCTACGCAAGCGGTTCCCAAAGAGCTTTAGAACAAGGCATAGTTTTCCCTGCTGGCTCTTAGGGCGGGGGACCCATCTCCAGCCGTATGGCCATTTTTGTGCCTGGCGCGGCGCCAAGTGGGAAAGGGTGGTGTCGAGGCTGAAGGCAGCAGGAAAGCCCGCAGCCCCCAGGTCTGTGGGGCTACGCAAGCGGTTCCCAAAGAGCTTTAGAACAAGGCATAGTTTTCCCTGCTGGCTCTTTGGGCGGGGGACCCATCTCCAGCCATAGGCCATTTTTGTGCCTGGCGCAGTGCCAAGTGGGAAAGGGTGGTGTCGAGGCTGAAGGCAGCAGGAAAGCCCGCAGCCCCCAGGTCTGTGGGGCTACGCAAGTGGTTCCCAAAGAGCTTTAGAACAAGGCATAGTTTTCCCTGCTGGCTCTTTGGGCGGGGGACCCATCTCCAGCCGTATGGCCATTTTTGTGCCTGGCGCAGTGCCAAGTCGGAAAGGGTGGTGTCGAGGCTGAAGGCAGCAGGAAAGCCTGCAGCCCCCAGGTCTGTGGGGCTACGCAAGTGGTTCCCAAAGAGCTTTAGAACAAGGCATAGTTTTCCCTGCTGGCTCTTTGGGCGGGGGACCCATCTCCAGCTGTATGGGCATTTTTGTGCCTGGCGCGGCGCCAAGTGGGAAAGGGTGGTGTCGAGGCTGAAGGCAGCAGGAAAGCCCGCAGCCCCCAGGTCTGTGGGGCTACGCAAGCGGTTCCCAAAGAGCTTTAGAACAAGGCATAGTTTTCCCTGCTGGCTCTTTGGGCAGGGGACCCATCTCCAGCCATAGGCCATTTTTGTGCCTGGCGCGGGGCCAAGTGGGAAAGGGTGGCTTTGAGTCTGAAGGCAGCAGGAGAGCCTGCAGCCCCCAGGTCTGTGGGGCTACGCAAGCGGTTCCCAAAGAGCTTTAGAACAAGGCATAGTTTTCCCTGCTGGCTCTTTGGGCGGGGGACCCATCTCCAGCCGTATGGCCATTTTTGTGCCTGGCGCGGCGCCAAGTGGGAAAGGGTGGTTTTGAGGCTGAAGGCAGCAGGGAAGCCCGCAGCCCCCAGGTCTGTGGGGCTACGCAAGCGGTTCCCAAAGAGCTTTAGAACAAGGCATAGTTTTCCCTGCTGGCTCTTAGGGCGGGGGACCCATCTCCAGCCGTATGGCCATTTTTGTGCCTGGCGCGGCGCCAAGTGGGAAAGGGTGGTGTCGAGGCTGAAGGCAGCAGGAAAGCCCGCAGCCCCCAGGTCTGTGGGGCTACGCAAGCGGTTCCCAAAGAGCTTTAGAACAAGGCATAGTTTTCCCTGCTGGCTCTTTGGGCGGTCGACACATCTCCAGCCGTATGGCCATTTTTGTGCCTGGCGCGGCGCCAAGTGGGAAAGGGTGTTGTCGAGGCTGAAGGCAGCAGGAAAGCCCGCAGCCCCCAGGTCTGTGGGGCTACGCAAGCGGTTCTGAAAGAGCTTTAGAACAAGGCATAGTTTTCCCTGCTGGCTCCTTGGGCGGGGGACCCATCTCCAGCCATAGGCCATTTTTGTGCCTGGCGCGGCGCCAAGTGGGAAAGTGTGCTGTCGAGGCTGAAGGCAGCAAGAAAGCCTGCAGCGCCCAGGTCTGGGGGCTACGCAAGCGGTTCTGAAAGAGCTTTAGAACAAGGCATAGTTTTCCCTGCTGGCTCCTTGGGCAGGGGACCCATCTCCAGCCGTATAGCTATTTTTGTGCCTGGCGCGGCGCCAAGTGGGAAAGGGTGTTGTCGAGGCTGAAGGCAGCAGGAAAGCCCGCAGCCCCCAGGTCTGTGGGGCTACGCAAGCGGTTCCCAAAGAGCTTTAGAACAAGGCATAGTTTTCCCTGCTGGCTCTTTGGGCGGGGCACCCATCTCCAGCCGTATGGCCATTTTTGTGCCTGGCGCGGCGCCAAGTGGGAAAGGGTGGTTTCGAGTCTGAAGGCAGCAGGAAATCCCGCAGCCCCCAGGTCTGTGGGGCTACGCAAGCGGTTCCCAAAGAGCTTTAGAACAAGGCATAGTTTTCCCTGCTGGCTCTTTGGGCATGGGACCCATCTCCAACCATAGGCCATTTTTGTGCCTGGTGCGGCGCCAAGTGGGAAAGGGTGGTGTCGAGGCTGAAGGCAGCAGGAGAGCCTGCAGCCCCCAGGTCTGTGGGGCTATCCAAGCGGTTCACAAAGAGCTTTAGAACAAGGCATAGTTTTCCCTGCTGACTCTTTGGGTGGGGGACCCATCTCCAGCCGTATGGCCATTTTTGAGCCTGGCGCGGCGCCAAGTGGGAAAGGGTGGTGTCGAGGCTGAAGGCAGCAGGAAAGCCCGCAGCCCCCAGGTCTGTGGGGCTACGCAAGCGGTTCCCAAAGAGCTTTAGAACAAGGCATAGTTTTCCCTGCTGGCTCCTTGGGCAGGGGACCCATCTCCAGCCATAGGCCATTTTTGTGACTGACGCGGTGCCAAGTGGGAAAGTGTGCTGTCGAGGCTGAAGGCAGCAAGAAAGCCTGCAGCCACCAGGTCTGGGGGCTACGCAAGCGGTTCCCAAAGAGCTTTAGAACAAGGCATAGTTTTCCCTGCTGGCTCTTTGGGCATGGGACCCATCTCCAGCCGTATAGCTATTTTTGTGCCTGGCGCGGCGCCAAGTGGGAAAGGGTGTTGTCGAGGCTGAAGGCAGCAGGAAAGCCCGCAGCCCCCAGGTCTGTGGGGCTACGCAAGCGGTTCCCAAAGAGCTTTAGAACAAGGCATAGTTTTCCCTGCTGGCTCTTTGGGCGGGGGACCCATCTCCAGCCATAGGCCATTTTTGTGCCTGGCGCAGTGCCAAGTGGGAAAGGGTGGTGTCGAGGCTGAAGGCAGCAGGAAAGCCCGCAGCCCCCAGGTCTGTGGGGCTACGCAAGTGGTTCCCAAAGAGCTTTAGAACAAGGCATAGTTTTCCCTGCTGGCTCTTTGGGCGGGGGACCCATCTCCAGCCGTATGGCCATTTTTGTGCCTGGCGCAGTGCCAAGTGGGAAAGGGTGGTGTCGAGGCTGAAGGCAGCAGGAAAGCCTGCAGCCCCCAGGTCTGTGGGGCTACGCAAGTGGTTCCCAAAGAGCTTTAGAACAAGGCATAGTTTTCCCTGCTGGCTCTTTGGGCGGGGGACCCATCTCCAGCTGTATGGGCATTTTTGTGCCTGGCGCGGCGCCAAGTGGGAAAGGGTGGTGTCGAGGCTGAAGGCAGCAGGAAAGCCCGCAGCCCCCAGGTCTGTGGGGCTACGCAAGCGGTTCCCAAAGAGCTTTAGAACAAGGCATAGTTTTCCCTGCTGGCTCTTTGGGCAGGGGACCCATCTCCAGCCATAGGCCATTTTTGTGCCTGGCGCGGGGCCAAGTGGGAAAGGGTGGCTTTGAGTCTGAAGGCAGCAGGAGAGCCTGCAGCCCCCAGGTCTGTGGGGCTACGCAAGCGGTTCCCAAAGAGCTTTAGAACAAGGCATAGTTTTCCCTGCTGGCTCTTTGGGCGGGGGACCCATCTCCAGCCGTATGGCCATTTTTGTGCCTGGCGCGGCGCCAAGTGGGAAAGGGTGGTTTTGAGGCTGAAGGCAGCAGGGAAGCCCGCAGCCCCCACGTCTGTGGGGCCAAGCAAGCGGTTCCCAAAGAGCTTTAGAACAAGGCATAGTTTTCCCTGCTGGCTCTTTGGGCGGGGGACCCATCTCCAGCCGTATGGCCATTTTTGTGCCTGGCGCGGCGCCAAGTGGGAAAGGGTGGTGTCGAGGCTGAAGGCAGCAGGAAAGCCCGCAGCCCCCAGGTCTGTGGGGCTACGCAAGCGGTTCCCAAAGAGCTTTAGAACAAGGCATAGTTTTCCCTGCTGGCTCTTTGGGCGGTCGACACATCTCCAGCCGTATGGCCATTTTTGTGCCTGGCGCGGCGCCAAGTGGGAAAGGGTGGTGTCGAGGCTGAAGGCAGCAGGAAAGCCCGCAGCCCCCAGGTCTGTGGGGCTACGCAAGCGGTTCTGAAAGAGCTTTAGAACAAGGCATAGTTTTCCCTGCTGGCTCCTTGGGCGGGGGACCCATCTCCAGCCATAGGCCATTTTTGTGCCTGGCGCGGCGCCAAGTGGGAAAGTGTGCTGTCGAGGCTGAAGGCAGCAAGAAAGCCTGCAGCCCCCAGGTCTGGGGGCTACGCAAGCGGTTCTGAAAGAGCTTTAGAACAAGGCATAGTTTTCCCTGCTGGCTCCTTGGGCAGGGGACCCATCTCCAGCCGTATAGCTATTTTTGTGCCTGGCGCGGCGCCAAGTGGGAAAGGGTGTTGTCGAGGCTGAAGGCAGCAGGAAAGCCCGCAGCCCCCAGGTCTGTGGGGCTACGCAAGCGGTTCCCAAAGAGCTTTAGAACAAGGCATAGTTTTCCCTGATGGCTCTTTGTGCGCGGGACCCATCTCCAGCCGTATGGCCATTTTTGTGCCTGACGCGGCGCCAAGTGGGAAAGGGTGGTGTCGAGTCTGAAGGCAGCAGGAAATCCCGCAGCCCCCAGGTCTGTGGGGCTACGCAAGCGGTTCCCAAAGAGCTTTAGAACAAGGCATAGTTTTCCCTGCTGGCTCTTTGGGCATGGGACCCATCTCCAACCATAGGCCATTTTTGTGCCTGGTGCGGCGCCAAGTGGGAAAGGGTGGTGTCGAGGCTGAAGGCAGCAGGAGAGCCTGCAGCCCCCAGGTCTGTGGGGCTATCCAAGCGGTTCACAAAGAGCTTTAGAACAAGGCATAGTTTTCCCTGCTGACTCTTTGGGTGGGGGACCCATATCCAGCCGTATGGCCATTTTTGAGCCTGGCGCGGCGCCAAGTGGGAAAGGGTGGTGTCGAGGCTGAAGGCAGCAGGAAAGCCCGCAGCCCCCAGGTCTGTGGGGCTACGCAAGCGGTTCCCAAAGAGCTTTAGAACAAGGCATAGTTTTCCCTGCTGGCTCCTTGGGCAGGGGACCCATCTCCAGCCATAGGCCATTTTTGTGACTGACGCGGTGCCAAGTGGGAAAGTGTGCTGTCGAGGCTGAAGGCAGCAAGAAAGCCTGCAGCCACCAGGTCTGGGGGCTACGCAAGCGGTTCCCAAAGAGCTTTAGAACAAGGCATAGTTTTCCCTGCTGGCTCTTTGGGCATGGGACCCATCTCCAGCCGTATAGCTATTTTTGTGCCTGGCGCGGCGCCAAGTGGGAAAGGGTGTTGTCGAGGCTGAAGGCAGCAGGAAAGCCCGCAGCCCCCAGGTCTGTGGGGCTACGCAAGCGGTTCCCAAAGAGCTTTAGAACAAGGCATAGTTTTCCCTGCTGGCTCTTTGGGCGGGGGACCCATCTCCAGCCATAGGCCATTTTTGTGCCTGGCGCGGTGCGTAGTGGGAAAGGGTGGTTTTGAGGCTGAAGGCAGCAGCAAAGGCTCCAGCCCCCAGGTCTGTGGGGCTACGCAAGCGGTTCCCAAATGCTTTAGAAGAAGGCATAGTTTTCCCTGCTGGCTCTTTGGGCGGGGGACCCATCTCCAGCCGTATGGCCATTTTTGTGCCTGGCGCGGCGCCAAGTGGGAAAGGGTGGTGTCGAGGCTGAAGGCAGCAGGAAAGCCCACAGCCCCCAGTTCTGTGGGGCTACGCAAGCGGTTCCCAAAGAGCTTTAGAACAAGGCATAGTTTTCCCTGCTGGCTCTTTGGGCGGAGGACCCATCTCCAGCCATAGGCCATTTTTGTGCCTGGCGCAGTGCCAAGTGGGAAAGGGTGGCTTTGAGGCTGAAGGCAGCAGGAAAGCCCGCAGCCCCCAGGTCTGTGGGGCTACGCAAGTGGTTCCCAAAGAGCTTTAGAACAAGGCATAGTTTTCCCTGCTGGCTCTTTGGGCGGGGGACCCATCTCCAGCCGTATGGCCATTTTTGTGCCTGGCGCAGTGCCAAGTGGGAAAGGGTGGTGTCGAGGCTGAAGGCAGCAGGAGAGCCTGCAGCCCCCAGGTCTGTGGGGCTACGCAAGCGGTTCCCAAAGAGCTTTAGAACAAGGCATAGTTTTCCCTGCTGGCTCTTTGGGCGGGGGACCCATCTCCAGCCGTATGGCCATTTTTGTGCCTGGCGCGGCGCCAAGTGGGAAAGGGTGGTGTCGAGGCTGAAGGCAGCAGGAAAGCCCGCAGCCCCCAGGTCTGTGGGGCCAAGCAAGCGGTTCCCAAAGAGCTTTAGAACAAGGCATAGTTTTCCCTGCTGGCTCTTAGGGCGGTCGACCCATCTCCAGCCGTATGGCCATTTTTGTGCCTGGCGCGGCGCCAAGTGGGAAAGGGTGGCTTTGAGGCTGAAGGCAGCAGCAAAGCCCGCAGCCCCCAGGTCTGTGGGGCTACGCAAGCGGTTCCCAAAGAGCTTTAGAACAAGGCATAGTTTTCCCTGCTGGCTCTTTGGGCGGGGGACCCATCTCCAGCCGTATGGCCATTTTTGTGCCTGGCCAGGGGCCAAGTGGGAAAGGGTGGTGTCGAGGTTGAAGGCAGCAGGAAGGCCCACAGCCCCCAGGTCTGTGGGGCTACGCAAGTGGTTCCCAAAGAGCTTTAGAACAAGGCATAGTTTTCCCTGCTGGCTCTTTGGGCATGGGACCCATCTCCAGGCATAGGCCATTTTTGTGCCTGATAGGGCGCCAAGTGGGAAAGGGTGGCTTTGAGGCTGAAGGCAGCAGGAAAGCCTGCAGCCCCCAGGTCTGTGGGGCTACGCAAGCGGTTCCCAAAGAGCTTTAGAACAAGGCATAGTTTTCCCTGCTGGCTCTTTGGACGGGGGACCCATTTCCAGCCGTATGGCCATTTTTGTGCCTGGCGCGGTGCGTAGTGGTAAAGGGTGGTTTTGACGCTGAAGGCAGCAGGAAAGCCCGCAGCCCCCAGGTCTGTGCGGCTACGCAAGCGGTTCCCAAAGAGCTTTAGAACAAGGCATAGTTTTCCCTGCTGGCTCTTTGGGCGGGGGACCCATCTCCAGCCGTATGGCCATTTTTGTGCCTGGCGCGGCGCCAAGTGGGAAAGGGTGGTTTTGAGGCTGAAGGCAGCAGGAAAGCCTGCAGCCCCCAGGTCTGTGGGGCCAAGCAAGCGGTTCCCAAAGAGCTTTAGAACAAGGCATAGTTTTCCCTGCTGGCTCTTTGGGCATGGGACCCATCTCCAGCCATAGGCCATTTTTGTGCCTGGCGCGGCGCCAAGTGGGAAAGGGTGGCTTTGAGGCTGAAGGCAACAGGAAAGCCTGCAGCCCCCAAGTCTCTGGGGCTACGCAAGCAGTTCCCAAAGAGATTTAGAACAAGGCATAATTTTCCCTGCTGGCTCTCTGGGCGGGGGACCCATCTCCAGCCATAGGCCGTTTTTGTGCCTGGCGCGGCGCCAAGTGGGAAAGGGTGCTGTCGAGGCTGAAGGCAGCAGCAAAGCCTGCAGCCCCCAGGTCTGTGGGGCTATGCAAGCGGTTCCCAAAGAGCTTTAGAACAAGGCATAGTTTTCCCTGCTGGCTCTTTGGGCGGGGGACCCATCTCCAGTCGTATGGCTATTTTTATGCCTGGCGCGGTGCGTAGTGGGAAAGGGTGGTTTTGAGGCTGAAGGCAGCAGGAAAGCCCGCAGCCCCCAGGTCTTTGGGGCTACGCAAGCGGTTCCCAAAGAGCTTTAGAACAAGGCATAGTTTTCCCTGCTGGCTCTTTGGGCGGGGGACCCATCTCCAGCCGTATGGCCATTTTTGTGCCTGGCACGGCGCCAAGTGGGAAAGGGTGGCTTTGAGGCTGAAGGCAGCAGGAAAGCCCGCAGCCCCCATGTCTGTAGGGCTACGCAAGCGGTTCCCAAAGAGCTTTAGAACAAGGCATAGTTTTCCCTGCTGGCTCTCTGGACGGGGGACCCATCTCCAGCCATAGACCATTTTTGTGCCTAGCGCGGCGCCAAGTGGGAAAGGGTGGCTTTGAGGCTGAAGGCAGCAGCAAAGCCTGCAGCCCCCAGGTCTGTGGGGCTACGCAAGCGGTTCCCAAAGAGCTTTAGAACAAGGCATAGTTTTCCCTGCTGGCTCTCTGGGCGGGGGACCCATCTGCAGCCGTATGGCCATTTTTGAGCCTGGAGCAGTGCCAAGTGGGAAACGGTGGTTTTGAGGGTGAAGGCAGCAGGAAAGCCCGCAGCCCCCAGGTCTGTGGGGCTACGCAAGCGGTTCCCAAAGAGCTTTAGAACAAGGCATAGTTTTCCCTGCTGGCTCTCTGGGCGGGGGACCCATCTCCAGCCGTATGGCCATTTTTGTGCCTGGCGCGGCGCCAAGTGGGAAAGGGTGGTGTCGAGGCTGAAGGCAGCAGGAAAGCCCGCAGCCCCCAGGTCTGTGGGGCCAAGCAAGCGGTTCCCAAAGAGCTTTAGAACAAGGCATAGTTTTCCCTGCTGGCTCTTTGGGCCTGGGACCCATCTCCAGCCATAGGCCTTTTTTGTGCTTGATAGGGCGCCAAGTGGGAAAGGGTGGCTTTGAGGCTGAAGGCAGCAGGAAAGCCTGCAGCCCCCAGGTCTGTGGGGCTACACAAGCAGTTCCCAAAGAGCTTTAGAACAAGGCATAGTTTTCCCTGCTGGCTCTTTGTTCGGGGGACCCATCTCCAGCCATAAGCCATTTTTGTGCCTGGCCCGGCGCCCAGTGGGAAAGGGTGGCTTTGAGGCTTGAAGGCAGCAGGAAAGCCCGCAGCCCCCAGGTCTGTGGGGCTACGCAAGCGGTTCCCAAAGAGCTTTAGAACAAGGCATAGTTTTCCCTGCTGGCTCTTTGGGCGGGGGACCCATCTCCAGCCGTATGGCCATTTTTGAGCCTGGCGCGGCGCCAAGTGGGAAAGGGTTGTGTCGAGGCTAAAGGCAGCAGGAAAGCCCGCAGCCCCCAGGTCTGTGGGGCTACGCAAGCGGTTCCCAAAGAGCTTTAGAACAAGGCATAATTTTCCCTGCTGGCTCTTTGGGCGGGGGACCCATCTCCAGCCGTATGGCCATTTTTGTGCCTGGCGCGGCGCCAAGTGGGAAAGGGTGGCTTTGAGGCTGAAGGCAGCAGCAAAGCCCGCAGCCCCCAGGTCTGTGGGGCTACGCAAGCGGTTCCCAAAGAGCTTTAGAACAAGGCATAGTTTTCCCTGCTGGCTCTTTGGGCGGGGGACACATCTCCAGCCGTATGGCCATTTTTGTGCCTGATAGGGCGCCAAGTGGGAAAGGGTGGTGTCGAGGCTGAAGGCAGCAGGAAATCCCGCAGCCCCCAGGTCTGTGGGGCTACGCAAGCGGTTCCCAAAGAGCTTTAGAACAAGGCATAGTTTTCCCCTGCTGGCTCTTTGGGCGGGGGACCCATCTCCAGCCATATGGCCATTTTTGTGCCTGATAGGGCGCCAAGTGGGAAAGGGGTGGCTTTGAGGCTGAAGACAGCAGGAAAGCCTGCAGCCCCCAGGTCTGTGGGGCTATGCAAGCGGTTCCCAAAGAGCTTTAGAACAAGGCATAGTTTTCCCTGCTGGCTCTTTGGGCGGGGGACCCATCTCCAGCCGTATGGCCATTTTTGTGCCTGGCGCGGCGCCAAGTGGGAAAGGGTGGTGTCGAGGCTGAAGGCAGCAGGAAAGCCCGCAGTCCCCCAGGTCTGTGGGGCTACGCAAGCGGTTCCCAAAGAGCTTTAGAACAAGGCATAGTTTTCCCTGCTGGCTCTCTGGGCGGGGACCCATCTCCAGCCGTATGGCCATTTTTTGAGCCTGGCGCGGCGCCAGGTGGGAAAGGGTGGCTTTGAGGCTGAAGGCAGGAGCAAAGCCTGCAGCCCCCAGGTCTGTGGGGCTACGCAAGCGGTTCCCCAAAGAGCTTTAGAACAAGGCATAGTTTTCCCTGCTGGCTCTTTTGGCAGGGGACCCATCTCCAGCCGTATGGCCATTTTTGTCCCTGGCCCGGCGCCAAGTGGGAAAGGGTGGTGTTGAGGCTGAAGGCAGCAGCAAAGACTGCAGCCCCCAGGTCTGTGGGGCCAAGCAAGCGGTTCCCAAAGAGCTTTAGAACAAGGCATAGTTTTCCCTGCTGGCTCTTTGGGCGGGGGACCCATCTCCAGCCGTATGGCCATTTTTGTGCCTGGCACGGCGCCAAGTGGGAAAGGGTGGCTTTGAGGCTGAAGGCAGCAGGAAAGCCCGCAGCCCCCAGGTCTGTGGGGCTACGCAAGCGGTTCCCAAAGAGCTTTAGAACAAGGCATAGTTTTCCCTGCTGGCTCTTTGGGCGGGGGACCCATCTCCAGCCGTATGGCCATTTTTGTGCCTGGCCCGGCGCCAAGTGGGAAAGGGTGGCTTTGAGGCTGAAGGCAGCAGCAAAGACTGCAGCCCCCAGGTCTGTGGGGCTACGCAAGCGGTTCCCAAAGAGCTTTAGAACAAGGCATAATTTTCCCTGCTGGCTCTCTGGGCGGGGGACCCATCTGCAGCCGTATGGCCATTTTTGAGCCTGGAGCAGTGCCAAGTGGGAAAGGGTGGTTTTGAGGGTGAAGGCAGCAGCAAAGCCCGCAGCCCCCCAGGTCTGTGGGGCTACGCAAGCGGTTCCCAAAGAGCTTTAGAACAAGGCATAGTTTTCCCTGCTGGCTCTTTGGGCGGGGGACCCCATCTCCAGCCGTATGGCCATTTTTGTGCCTGGCGCGGCGCCAAGTGGGAAAGGGTGGTGTCGAGGCTGAAGGCAGCAGGAAAGCCCGCAGCCCCCAGGTCTGTGGGGCCAAGCAAGCGGTTCCCAAAGAGCTTTAGAACAAGGCATAGTTTTCCCTGCTGGCTCTTTGGGCCTGGGACCCATCTCCAGCCATAGGCCATTTTTGTGCTTGATAGGGCGCCAAGTGGGAAAGGGTGGCTTTGAGGCTGAAGGCAGCAGGAAAGCCTGCAGCCCCCAGGTCTGTGGGGCTACGCAAGCAGTTCCCAAAGAGCTTTAGAACAAGGCATAGTTTTCCCTGCTGGCTCTTTGTTCGGGGGACCCATCTCCAGCCATAGGCCATTTTTGTGCCTGGCCCGGCGCCCAGTGGGAAAGGGTGGCTTTGAGGCTTGAAGGCAGCAGGAAAGCCCGCAGCCCCCAGGTCTGTGGGGCTACGCAAGCGGTTCCCAAAGAGCTTTAGAACAAGGCATAGTTTTCCCTGCTGGCTCTTAGGGCATGGGACCCATCTCCAGCCATAGGCCATTTTTGTGCCTGGCGCGAAGCCAAGTGGGAAAGGGTGCTGTCGAGGCTGAAGGCAGCAGGAAAGCCCGCAGCCCCAAGGTCTGTGGGGCTACGCAAGCGGTTCCCAAAGAGCTTTAGAACAAGGCATAGTTTTCCCTGCTGGCTCTTTGGGCGGGGGACCATCTCCAGCCGTATGGCCATTTTTGTGCCTGGCCCGGCGCAAAGTGGGAAAGGGTGGCTTTGAGGCTGAAGGCAGCAGGAAAGCCCCGCAGCCCCCAGGTCTGTGCGGCTACGCAAGCGGTTCCCAAAGAGCTTTAGAACAAGGCATAGTTTTCCCTGCTGGCTCTTTGGGCGGGGGACCCATCTCCAGCCGTACGGCCATTTTTGTGCCTGTCGCGGCGCCAAGAGGGAAAGGGTGGTGTCGAGGCTAAAGGCAGCAGGAAAGCTCGCAGCCCCCAGGTCTGTGGGGCTATGCAAGCGGTTCCCAAAGAGCGTTAGAACAAGGCATAGTTTTCCCTGCTGGCTCTTTGGGCGGGGGACCCATCTCCAGCCGTATGGCCATTTTTGTGCATGGCGCAGCGCCAAGTGGGAAATGGTGGTATCGAGGCTGAAGGCAGCAGGAAAGCCCGCAGCCCCCAGGTCTGTGGGGCTACGCAAGCGGTTCCCAAAGAGCTTTAGAACAAGGCATAGTTTTCCCTGCTGGCTCTTTGGGCATGGGACCCATCTCCACCCATAGGCCATTTTTGTGCCTGATAGGGCGCCAAGTGGGAAAGGGTGGCTTTGAGGCTGAAGACAGCAGGAAAGCCTGCAGCCCCCAGGTCTGTGGGGCTACGCAAGCGGTTCCCAAAGAGCTTTAGAACAAGGCATAGTTTTCCCTGCTGGCTCTTTGGGTGGGGGACCCATCTCCAGCCGTATGGCTATTTTTGTGCCTGACGCGGTGCGTAGTGGCATAGGGTGGTTTTGAGGCTGAAGGCAGCAGGAAAGCCCGCAGCCCCCACGTCTGTGGGGCCAAGCAAGTGGTTCCCAAAGAGCTTTAGAACAAGGCATAGTTTTCCCAGCTGGCTCTTTGGGCGGGGGACCCATCTCCAGCCGTATGGCCATTTTTGTGCCTGGCGCGGTGCGTAGTGGGAAAGGGTGGTTTTGACGCTGAAGGCAGCAGGAAAGCCCGCAGCCCCCAGGTCTGTGGGGCTACGCAAGCGGTTCCCAAAGAGCTTTAGAACAAGGCATAGTTTTCCCTGCTGGCTCTTTGGGCGGGGGACACATCTCCAGCCGTATGGCCATTTTTGTGCCTGGCGCAGCGCCAAGTGGGAAAGGGTGGTTTTGAGGCTGAAGGCAGCAGCAAAGCCTGCAGCCCCCAGGTCTGTGGGGCTACGCAAGCGGTTCCCAAAGAGCTTTAGAACAAGGCATAGTTTTCCCTGCTGGCTCTTTGGGCATGGGGACACATCTCCAGCCGTATGGCCATTTTTGTGCCTGGCCGGGGGCCAAGTGGGAAAGGGTGGTTTTGAGGCTGAAGGCAGCAGCAAAGCCCGCAGCCCCCAGGTCTGTGCGGCTACGCAAGCGGTACCCAAAGAGCTTTAGAACAAGGCATAGTTTTCCCTGCTGGCTCTTTGGGCATGGGACCCATCTCCAGCCATAGGCCATTTTTGTGCTTGATAGGGCGCCAAGTGGGAAAGGGTTGCTTTGAGGCTGAAGGCAGCAGGAAAGCCCGCAGCCCCCACGTCTGTGGGGCTACGCAAGCGGTTCCCAAAGAGCTTTAGAACAAGGCATAGTTTTCCCTGCTGGCTCTCTGGGCGGGGGACCCATCTCCAGCCGTATGGCCATTTTTGAGCCTGGCGCGGCGCCAGGTGGGAAAGGGTGGCTTTGAGGCTGAAGGCAGGAGCAAAGCCTGCAGCCCCCAGGTCTGTGGTGCTACGCAAGCGGTTCCCAAAGAGCTTTAGAACAAGGCATAGTTTTCCCAGCTGGCTCTTAGGGCATGGGACCCATCTCCAGCCATAGGCCATTTTTGTGCCTGGCGCGAAGCCAAGTGGGAAAGGGTGCTGTCGAGGCTGAAGGCAGCAGGAAAGCCCGCAGCCCCCAGGTCTGTGGCGCTACGCAAGAGGTTCCCAAAGAGCTTTAGAACAAGGCATAATTTTCCCTGCTGGCTCTTTGGGCGGGGGACCCATCTCCAGCCATAGGCCATTTTTGTGCCTGGCGCGAAGCCAAGTGGGAAAGGGTGGTGTCGAGGCTGAAGGCAGCAGGAAAGCCCGCAGCCCCCAGGTCTGTGGGGCTACGCAAGCGGTTCCCAAAGAGCTTTAGAACAAGGCATAGTTTTCCCTGCTGGCTCTTTGGGCGGGGGACCCATCTCCAGCCGTATGGCCATTTTTGTGCCTGGCCCGGCGCAAAGTGGGAAAGGGTGGCTTTGAGGCTGAAGGCAGCAGGAAAGCCCCGCGGCCCCCAGGTCTGTGCGGCTACGCAAGCGGTTCCCAAAGAGCTTTAGAACAAGGCATAGTTTTCCCTGCTGGCTCTTTGGGCGGGGGACCCATCTCCAGCCGTACGGCCATTTTTGTGCCTGGCGCGGCGCCAAGAGGGAAAGGGTGGTGTCGAGGCTAAAGGCAGCAGGAAAGCCCGCAGCCCCCAGGTCTGTGGGGCTACGCAAGCGGTTCCCAAAGAGCTTTAGAACAAGGCATAGTTTTCCCTGCTGGCTCTTTGGGCGGGGGACCCATCTCCAGCCATAGACCATTTTTGTGCCTGGCGCGGCGCCAAGTGGGAAATGGTGGTATCGAGGCTGAAGGCAGCAGGAAAGCCCGCAGCCCCCACGTCTGTGGGGCTACGCAAGCGGTTCCCAAAGAGCTTTAGAACAAGGCATAGTTTTCCCTGCTGGCTCTTTTGGCAGGGGACCCATCTCCAGCCGTATGGCCATTTTTGTCCCTGGCCCGGCGCCAAGTGGGAAAGGGTGGCTTTGAGGCTGAAGGCAGCAGCAAAGACTGCAGCCCCCAGGTCTGTGGGGCCAAGCAAGCGGTTCCCAAAGAGCTTTAGAACAAGGCATAGTTTTCCCTGCTGCTCTTTGGGCGGGGGACCCATCTCCAGCCGTATGGCCATTTTTGTGCCTGGCACGGCGCCAAGTGGGAAAGGGTGGCTTTGAGGCTGAAGGCAGCAGGAAAGCCCGCAGCCCCCAGGTCTGTGGGGCTACGCAAGTGGTTCCCAAAGAGCTTTAGAACAAGGCATAGTTTTCCCTGCTGGCTCTTTGGGCGGGGGACCCATCTCCAGCCGTATGGCCATTTTTGTGCCTGGCGCGGCGCCAAGTGGGAAAGGGTGGTGTCGAGGCTGAAGGCAGCAGCAAAGCCCGCAGCCCCCACGTCTGTGGGGCTACGCAAGCGGTTCCCAAAGAGCTTTAGAACAAGGCATAGTTTTCCCTGCTGGCTCTTTGGGCGGGGGACACATCTCCAGCCGTATGGCCATTTTTGTGCCTGATAGGGCGCCAAGTGGGAAAGGGTGGTGTCGAGGCTGAAGGCAGCAGGAAAGCCCGCAGCCCCCAGGTCTGTGGGGGCTACGCAAGCGGTTCCCAAAGAGCTTTAGAACAAGGCATAGTTTTCCCTGCTGGCTCTTTGGGCGGGGGACCCATCTCCAGCCGTATGGCCATTTTTGTGCCTGATAGGGCGCCAAGTGGGAAAGGGTGGCTTTGAGGCTGAAGACAGCAGGAAAGCCTGCAGCCCCCAGGTCTGTGGGGCTATGCAAGCGGTTCCCAAAGAGCTTTAGAACAAGGCATAGTTTTCCCTGCTGGCTCTTTGGGCGGGGGGACCCATCTCCAGCCGTATGGCCATTTTTGTGCCTGGCGCGGCGCCAAGTGGGAAAGGGTGGTGTCGAGGCTGAAGGCAGCAGGAAAGCCCGCAGTCCCCAGGTCTGTGGGGCTACGCAAGCGGTTCCCAAAGAGCTTTAGAACAAGGCATAGTTTTCCCTGCTGGCTCTCTGGGCGGGGACCCATCTCCAGCCGTATGGCCATTTTTGAGCCTGGCGCGGCGCCAGGTGGGAAAGGGTGGCTTTGAGGCTGAAGGCAGGAGCAAAGCCTGCAGCCCCCAGGTCTGTGGGGCTACGCAAGCGGTTCCAAAGAGCTTTAGAACAAGGCATAGTTTTCCCTGCTGGCTCTTAGGGCGGGGGACCCATCTCCAGCCGTATGGCCATTTTTGAGCCTGGCGCGGCGCCAAGTGGGAAAGGGTGGTGTCGAGGCTGAAGGCAGCAGGAAAGCCCGCAGCCCCCAGGTCTGTGGGGCTACGCAAGCGGTTCCCAAAGAGCTTTAGAACAAGGCATAGTTTTCCCTGCTCGCTCTTTGGGCGGGTGACCCATCTCCAGCCGTATGGCCATTTTTGTGCCTGGCGAAGCCCCAAGACGGAAAGGGTGGCTTTGAATCTGAAGGCAGCAGGAAAGCCCGCAGCCCCCAGGTCTGTGGGGCTACGCAAAGCGGTTCCCAAAGAGCTTTAGAACAAGGCATAGTTTTCCCTGCTGGCTCTTTGGGCGGGGGACCCATCTCCAGCCGTATGGCCATTTTTGTGCCTGGCGCGGCGCCAAGTGGGAAAGGGTGGTGTCGAGGCTGAAGGCAGCAGGAAAGCCCGCAGCCCCCACGTCTGTGGGGCCAAGCAAGCGGTTCCCAAAGAGCTTTAGAACAAGGCATAGTTTTCCCTGCTGGCTCTTTGGGCCTGGGACCCATCTCCAGCCGTATGGCCATTTTTGTGCCTGGCACGGCGCCAAGTGGGAAAGGGTGGCTTTGAGGCTGAAGGCAGCAGCAAAGCCCGCAGCCCCCAGGTCTGTGGGGCTACGCAAGCGGTTCCCAAAGAGCTTTAGAACAAGGCATAGTTTTCCCAGCTGGCTCTTTGTTCGGGGGACCCATCTCCAGCCATAGGCCATTTTTGTGCCTGGCCCCGGCGCCCAGTGGGAAAGGGTGGCTTTGAGGCTTGAAGGCAGCAGGAAAGCCCGCAGCCCCCAGGTCTGTGGGGCTACGCAAGCGGTTCCCAAAGAGCTTTAGAACAAGGCATAGTTTTCCCTGCTGGCTCTTTGGGCATGGGACCCATCTCCAGCCATAGGCCATTTTTGTGCTTGATAGGGCGCCAAGTGGGAAAGGGTTGCTTTGAGGCTGAAGACAGCAGGAAAGCCCGCAGCCCCCAGGTCTGTGGGGCTACGCAAGCGGTTCCCAAAGAGCTTTAGAACAAGGCATAGTTTTCCCTGCTGGCTCTCTGTGCGGGGGACCCATCTCCAGCCGTATGGCCATTTTTGAGCCTGGCGCGGCGCCAAGTGGGAAAGGGTTGTGTCGAGGCTAAAGGCAGCAGGAAAGCCCGCAGCCCCCAGGTCTGTGGGGCTACGCAAGCGGTTCCCAAAGAGCTTTAGAACAAGGCATAATTTTCCCTGCTGGCTCTTTATGGCCATTTTTGTGCCTGGCGCAGCGCCAAGTGGGAAAGGGTGGTTTTGAGGCTGAAGGCAGCAGCAAAGCCTGCAGCCCCCAGGTCTGTGGGGCTACGCAAGCGGTTCCCAAAGAGCTTTAGAACAAGGCATAGTTTTCCCAGCTGGCTCTTTGGGCGGGGGACCCATCTCCAGCCGTATGGCCATTTTTGTGCCTGGCCGGGGGCCAAGTGGGAAAGGGTGGTTTTGAGGCTGAAGGCAGCAGGAAAGCCCGCAGCCCCCAGGTCTGTGCGGCTACGCAAGCGGTTCCCAAAGAGCTTTAGAACAAGGCATAGTTTTCCCTGCTGGCTCTTTGGGCATGGGACCCATCTCCAGCCATAGGCCATTTTTGTGCTTGATAGGGCGCCAAGTGGGAAAGGGTTGCTTTGAGGCTGAAGACAGCAGGAAAGCCCGCAGCCCCCAGGTCTGTGGGGCTACGCAAGCGGTTCCCAAAGAGCTTTAGAACAAGGCATAGTTTTCCCTGCTGGCTCTCTGTGCGGGGGACCCATCTCCAGCCGTATGGCCATTTTTGAGCCTGGCGCGGCGCCAGGTGGGAAAGGGTGGCTTTGAGGCTGAAGGCAGGAGCAAAGCCTGCAGCCCCCAGGTCTGTGGTGCTACGCAAGCGGTTCCCAAAGAGCTTTAGAACAAGGCATATTTTTCCCAGCTGGCTCTTAGGGCATGGGACCCATCTCCAGCCATAGGCCATTTTTGTGCCTGGCGCGAAGCCAAGTGGGAAAGGGTGCTGTCGAGGCTGAAGGCAGCAGGAAAGCCCGCAGCCCCAAGGTCTGTGGGGCTACGCAAGCGGTTCCCAAAGAGCTTTAGAACAAGGCATAGTTTTCCCTGCTGGCTCTTTGGGCGGGGGACCCATCTCCAGCCGTATGGCCATTTTTGTGCCTGGCCCGGCGCAAAGTGGGAAAGGGTGGCTTTGAGGCTGAAGGCAGCAGGAAAGCCCGCAGCCCCCAGGTCTGTGCGGCTACGCAAGCGGTGCCCAAAGAGCTTTAGAACAAGGCATAGTTTTCCCTGCTGGCTCTTTGGGCGGGGGACCCATCTCCAGCCGTACGGCCATTTTTGTGCCTGGCGCGGCGCCAAGAGGGAAAGGGTGGTGTCGAGGCTAAAGGCAGCAGGAAAGCCCGCAGCCCCCAGGTCTGTGGGGCTACGCAAGCGGTTCCCAAAGAGCGTTAGAACAAGGCATAGTTTTCCCTGCTGGCTCTTTGGGCGGGGGACCCATCTCCAGCCGTATGGCCATTTTTGTGCATGGCGCAGCGCCAAGTGGGAAATGGTGGTATCGAGGCTGAAGGCAGCAGGAAAGCCCGCAGCCCCCACGTCTGTGCGGCTACGCAAGCGGTTCCCAAAGAGCTTTAGAACAAGGCATAGTTTTCCCTGCTGGCTCTTTGGGCATGGGACCCATCTCCACCCATAGGCCATTTTTGTGCCTGATAGGGCGCCAAGTGGGAAAGGGTGGCTTTGAGGCTGAAGACAGTAGGAAAGCCTGCAGCCCCCAGGTCTGTGGGGCTACGCAAGCGGTTCCCAAAGAGCTTTAGAACAAGGCATAATTTTCCCTGCTGGCTCTTTGGGTGGGGGACCCATCTCCAGCCGTATGGCTATTTTTGTGCCTGACGCGGTGCGTAGTGGCATAGGGTGGTTTTGAGGCTGAAGGCAGCAGGAAAGCCCGCAGCCCCCACGTCTGTAGGGCCAAGCAAGCGGTTCCCAAAGAGCTTTAGAACAAGGCATAGTTTTCCCAGCTGGCTCTTTGGGCGGGGGACCCATCTCCAGCCGTATGGCCATTTTTGTGCCTGGCGCGGTGCGTAGTGGGAAAGGGTGGTTTTGAGGCTGAAGGCAGCAGGAAAGCCCGCAGCCCCCAGGTCTGTGGGGCTACGCAAGCGGTTCCCAAAGAGCTTTAGAACAAGGCATAGTTTTCCCTGCTGGCTCTTTGGGCGGGGGACCCATCTCCAGCCGTATGGCCATTTTTGTGCCTGGCGCGGCGCCAAGTGGGTAAGGGTGGTGTCGAGGCTGAAGGCAGCAGCAAAGCCTGCAGCCCCCAGGTCTGTGGGGCCAAGCAAGCGGTTCCCAAAGAGCTTTAGAACAAGGCATAGTTTTCCCTGCTGGCTCTCTTGGGCATGGGACCCATCTCCAGCCGTATGGCCATTTTTGTGCCTGGCCCGGCGCCAAGTGGGAAAGGGTGGCTTTGAGGCTGAAGGCAGCAGGAAAGCCCGCAGCCCCCAGGTCTGTGGGGCTACGTAAGCGGTTCCCAAAGAGCTTTAGAACAAGGCATAGTTTTCCCTGCTCGCTCTTAGGGCATGGGACCCATCTCCAGCCATAGGCCATTTTTGTGCCTGGCGCGGCGCCAAGTGGAAAGGGTGCTGTCGAGGCTGAAGGCAGCAGGAAAGCCCGCAGACCCAAGGTCTGTGGGGCTACGCAAGCGGTTCCCAAAGAGCTTTAGAACAAGGCATAGTTTTCTCCCTGCTGGCTCTTTGGCGGGGGACCCATCTCCAGCCGTATGGCCATTTTTGTGCCTGGCCCGGCGCAAAGTGGGAAAGGGTGGCTTTGAGGCTGAAGGCAGCAGGAAAGCCCGCAGCCCCCAGGTCTGTGGGGCTACGCAAGCGGTTCCCAAAGAGCTTTAGAACAAGGCATAGTTTTCCCTGCTGGCTCTTTGGGCGGGGGGACCCATCTCCAGCCGTATGGCCATTTTTGTGCATGGCGCAGCGCCAAGTGGGAAATGGTGGTATCGAGGCTGAAGGCAGCAGGAAAGCCCGCAGCCCCCAGGTCTGTGGGGCTACGCAAGCGGTTCCCAAAGAGCTTTAGAACAAGGCCATAGTTTTCCCCTGCTGGCTCTTTGGGTGGGGGACCCATCTCCAGCCGTATGGCTTATTTTTGTGTCTGGACGTGGTGCGTAGTGGCATAGGGTGGTTTTGAGGCTGAAGGCAGCAGAAAGCCCCGCAGCCTCCCCACGTCTGTGGGGCCAAGCAAGAGGTTCCCAAAGAGCTTTAGAACCAAGGCATAGTTTTTCCCTGCTGGCTCTCTGGGCGGGGACCCCATCTCCAGCCGTATGGCCATTTTTGAGCCTGGCGCGGCGCCAGGTGGGAAAAGGGTGGCTTTGAGAGGCTGAAGGCAGGAGCAAAGCCTTGCAGCCCCCAGGTCTGTGGGGCTACGCAAGCGGTTCCCAAATAGCTTTAGAACAAGGCATAGTTTTCCCTGCTGGCTCTTTTGGCAGGGGACCCATCTCAGCCGTATGGCCATTTTTGTCCCTGGCCCGGCGCCAAGTGGGAAAGGGTGGTGTTGAGGCTGAAGGCAGCAGCAAAGACTGCAGCCCCCACGTCTGTGGGGCCAAGCAAGCGGTTCCCAAAGAGCTTTAGAACAAGGCATAGTTTTCCCTGCTGGCTCTTTGGGGCGGGGGGACCCCATCTCCAGCCGTATGGCCATTTTTGTGCCTGCACGGCGCCAAGTGGGAAAGGGTGGCTTTGAGGCTGAAGGCAGCAGGAAAGCCCGCAGCCCCCAGGTCTGTGGGGCTACGCAAGCGGTTCCCAAAAGAGCTTTAGAACAAGGCATAGTTTTCCCTGCTGGCTCTTTGGGCGGGGGACCCATCTCCAGCCGTATGGCCATTTTTGTGCCTGGCCCGGCGCCAAGTGGGAAAGGGTGGCTTTGAGGCTGAAGGCAGCAGCAAAGACTGCAGCCCCCAGGTCTGTGGGGCTACGCAAGCGGTTCCCAAAGAGCTTTAGAACAAGGCATAATTTTCCCTGCTGGCTCTCTGGGCGGGGGACCCATCTGCAGCCGTATGGCCATTTTTGAGCCTGGAGCAGTGCCAAGTGGGAAAGGGTGGTTTTGAGGGTGAAGGCAGCAGGAAAGCCCGCAGCCCCCAGGTCTGTGGGGCTACGCAAGCGGTTCCCAAAGAGCTTTAGAACAAGGCATAGTTTTCCCTGCTGGCTCTTTGGGCGGGGGACCCATCTCCAGCCGTATGGCCATTTTTGTGCCTGGCGCGGCGCCAAGTGGGAAAGGGTGGTGTCGAGGCTGAAGGCAGCAGGAAAGCCCGCAGCCCCCAGGTCTGTGGGGCCAAGCAAGCGGTTCCCAAAGAGCTTTAGAACAAGGCATAGTTTTCCCTGCTGGCTCTTTGGGCCTGGGACCCATCTCCAGCCATAGGCCATTTTTGTGCTTGATAGGGCGCCAAGTGGGAAAGGGTGGCTTTGAGGCTGAAGGCAGCAGGAAAGCCTGCAGCCCCCAGGTCTGTGGGGCTACGCAAGCAGTTCCCAAAGAGCTTTAGAACAAGGCATAGTTTTCCCTGCTGGCTCTTTGTTCGGGGGACCCATCTCCAGCCATAGGCCATTTTTGTGCCTGGCCCGGCGCCCAGTGGGAAAGGGTGGCTTTGAGGCTTGAAGGCAGCAGGAAAGCCCGCAGCCCCCAGGTCTGTGGGGGCTACGCAAGCGGTTCCCAAAGAGCTTTAGAACAAGGCATAGTTTTCCCTGCTGGCTCTCTGGGCGGGGGGACCCATCTCCAGCCGTATGGCCATTTTTGAGCCTGGCGCGGGGCGCCAAGTGGGAAAGGGTTGTGTCGAGGCTAAAGGCAGCAGGAAAGCCCGCAGCCCCCAGGTCTGTGGGGCTACACAAGCGGTTCCCAAAGAGCTTTAGAACAAGGCATAATTTTCCCTGCTGGCTCTTTGGGCGGGGAACCCATCTCCAGCCGTATGGCCATTTTTGTGCCTGGCGCAGCGCCAAGTGGGAAAGGGTGGTTTTGAGGCTGAAGTGCAGCAGCAAAGCCTGCAGCCCCCAGGTCTGTGGGGCTACGCAAGCGGTTCCCAAAGAGCTTTAGAACAAGGCATAGTTTTCCCTGCTGGCTCTTTGGGCGGGGGACCCATCTCCAGCCGTATGGCCATTTTTGTGCCTGGCCGGGGGCCAAGTGGGAAAGGGTGGTTTTGAGGCTGAAGGCAGCAGGAAAGCCCGCAGCCCCCAGGTCTGTGCGGCTACGCAAGCGGTTCCCAAAGAGCTTTAGAACAAGGCATAGTTTTCCCTGCTGGGCTCTTTGGGCATGGGACCCATCTCCAGCCATAGGCCATTTTTGTGCTTGATAGGGCGCCAAGTGGGAAAGGGTTACTTTGAGGCTGAAGACAGCAGGAAAGCCCGCAGCCCCCAGGTCTGTGGGGCTACGCAAGAGGTTCCCAAAGAGCTTTAGAACAAGGCATAGTTTTCCCTGCTGGCTCTCTGGGCGGGGGACCCATCTCCAGCCGTATGGCCATTTTTTGAGCCTGGCGCGGCGCCAGGTGGGAAAGGGTGGCTTTGAGGCTGAAGGCAGGAGCAAAGCCTGCAGCCCCCCAGGTCTGTGGTGCTACGCAAGCGGTTCCCAAAGAGCTTTAGAACAAGGCATAGTTTTCCCTGCTGGCTCTTAGGGCATGGGACCCATCTCCAGCCATAGGCCATTTTTTGTGCCTGGCGCGAAGCCAAGTGGGGAAAGGGTGCTGTCGAGGCTGAAGGCAGCAGGAAAGCCCGCAGCCCCAAGGTCTGTGGGGCTACGCAAGCGGTTACCAAAGAGCTTTAGAACAAGGCATAGTTTTCCCTGCTGGCTCTTTGGGCGGGGGGACCCATCTCCAGCCGTATGGCCATTTTTGTGCCTGGCCCGGCGCAAAGTGGGAAAGGGGTGGCTTTGAGGCTGAAGGCAGCAGGAAAGCCCGCAGCCCCCAGGTCTGTGCGGCTACGCAAGCGGTTCCCAAAGAGCTTTAGAACAAGGCATAGTTTTCCCTGCTGGCTCTTTGGGCGGGGGGGACCCATCTCCAGCCGTACGGCCATTTTTTGTGCCTGGCGCGGCGCCCAAGAGGGAAAGGGTGGTGTCGAGGCTAAAGGCAGCAGGAAAGCCCGCAGCCCCCACGTCTGTGGGGCTATGCAAGCGGTTCCCAAAGAGCGTTAGAACAAAGGCATAGTTTTCCCTGCTGGCTCTTTGGGCGGGGGACCCATCTCCAGCCGTATGGCCATTTTTTGTGCATGGCGCAGCGCCAAGTGGGAAATGGTGGTATCGAGGCTGAAGGCAGCAGGAAAGCCCCGCAGCCCCCAGGTCTGTGGGGCTACGCAAGCGGTTCCCAAAGAGCTTTAGAACAAGGCATAGTTTTCCCTGCCTGGCTCTTTGGGCATGGGACCCATCTCCACCCATAGGCCATTTTTGTGCCTGATAGGGCGCCAAGTGGGAAAGGGTGGCTTTGAGGCTGAAGACAGCAGGAAAGCCTGCAGCCCCCAGGTCTGTGGGGCTACGCAAGCGGGTTCCCAAAGAGCTTTAGAACAAGGCATAGTTTTTCCCTGCTGGCTCTTTTGGTGGGGGACCCATCTCCAGCCGTATGGCTATTTTTGTGCCTGACGCGGTGCGTAGTGGCATAGGGTGGTTTTGAGGCTGAAGGCAGCAGGAAAGCCCGCAGCCCCCACGTCTGTGGGGCCAAGCAAGCGGTTCCCAAAGAGCTTTAGAACAAGGCATAGTTTTCCCAGCTGGCTCTTTGGGCGGGGGACCCATCTCCAGCCGTATGGCCATTTTTGTGCCTGGCACGGCGCCAAGTGGGAAAGGGTGGTTTTGAGGCTGAAGGCAGCAGGAAAGCCCGCAGCCCCCAGGTCTGTGGGGCTACGCAAGCGGTTCCCAAAGAGCTTTAGAACAAGGCATAGTTTTCCCTGCTGGCTCTTTTGGCAGGGGACCCATGTCCAGCCGTATGGCCATTTTTGTGCCTGGCGCGGCGCCAAGTGGGTAAGGGTGGTGTTGAGGCTGAAGGCAGCAGCAAAGACTGCAGCCCCCAGGTCTGTGGGGCTACGCAAGCGGTTCCCAAAGAGCTTTAGAACAAGGCATAGTTTTCCCAGCTGGCTCTTTGGGCGGGGGACCCATCTCCAGCCGTATGGCCATTTTTGTGCCTGGCACGGCGCCAAGTGGGAAAGGGTGGTTTTGAGGCTGAAGGCAGCAGCAAAGCCCGCAGCCCCCAGGTCTGTGGGGCTACGCAAGCGGTTCCCAAAGAGCTTTAGAACAAGGCATAGTTTTACCTGCTGGCTCTTTTGGCAGGGGACCCATCTCCAGTCGTATGGCCATTTTTGTGCCTGGCGCGGCGCCACGTGGGAAAGGGTGATTTTGAGGCTGAAGGCGTCACGAAAGCCTGCCGTCCGAGGGTTTCTTAATGACTTTTCTTAATGATGTCTCCACAGTGTGAAGTTTTGCAGGATTTGAAAAAGTAATAGACACAGTGAAATTGAGTCTATTGGAAACTTCCATACTTTTCCCTCCCTCTAAAATCTCTGCTGTCCTGTAGTATCCACTGCCTGCAACTGCTGTTGCAGGAGCAGACAGATTGGTATCAAATTTAGAAAAAAAGGGACATCATTAAGAGGATTCACTCGCCTTATTTTTCACCGGTGTGGCCAGTAAAGAAACCAAAAAGGCAATGGCGTTTCACAGTAGATTACGGAAAATTAAACGCCAACACTGCACCTCTGACCGCTGCTGTTCCGAATATCGCGGAAATTGTGACAATGATAAAAGGAGCTGCCCCATCCTTGCAGGGTTGCCTTAGATTTTAAAGACATATTTTTTTATGATTCTCCTCCTTGAGCAGGACAAAGCGCAGTTTGCATTCACATGGAAAGGAGTGCAATATACCTTTAACCGCTTTCCGCAAGGATACAAACATTCCCCCACTATTGCCCATAATGCTTTGGCTAAAGTGCTATCAGAGATTCCTGTTTCACAGGGATGTACAGTATACCAATATATTATTGATGACATCTTAATAGGGGAGAGAACCAAGAAAGTGTACAAGACATGATGGAAAACATCCGAAAAACATTATCAGATTTGGGATTGGAAATTCCCGACTCAAAGTGTCAGGGACCCGCACAGGAAGTTAAATTCCTGGGGGTCTGGTGGATTAAGGGAGCTGCTTCTGTCCCTCAGGATACCCTGAAAAAATAGAACATGGACAGAATCCTTCCAGCACGAAGGAGTTACAGCAAGTCCTGGGAACTTTAAGTTATTAGCGTAAACACATCCCTGGCTTTTCCATCATTGCTCGCCCCCTTTATTGTTTGCTCAAAAAAGGTAAATCCTGGGAGTCGACTGAACAACACACTAATGCACTAGAATTGCTAATAAAAGAGCTAAGGTTATTCCAACAACTTGGCCCCATACATCCAACTGACCCTGTCCATGTAGAATGGGGGCTCAGTGAACATGGTTCCCATTGTAATTTATGCCAGAAGGGACCAGCAGGACCGGAGAGACCATTAGAATTTAGCTCTCACGCCTTTAATGATACTGAGAGCAGCTATTCAGACCTGGAGAAGGGTTTACTGTCCCTGGTGCGAGCATTGCAACGAGCAGAGCAGATAAGGAGAGAACAGAGCGTGATTGTTCGGGGCCCTTTTCGACTCCTAGATGTGGTCCGTAAAGGGACAGCACCGCCAGCTGGCATTGCCCAGAAACCCACAGTTCGAAAGTGGTATGCTTATTTAGAAGGCATTAATGATATCATGCCAGTCTCTGAAGGTAGTATCAAAGTATCCATGCTCCAGAAGGATAGAGATGGTGCCCTATTGTTCCAATCCCCACCAAACAGACCATCTCCAATCCAAGAAGCACCTCCTCTGAAAGCAGGCAGTGATCTTACAGGAGTGTGGTTTACTGGTGTGTCATCTCACCGTCAGAACAGTAAGTGGAAATACAAGGCCGTAGCACTGGAAGTAGCAACGGGGGAAAGAGCAATTGAAACAGGAGAAGGTAGGGCACAAGTAGGGGAACTCAGAGCCGTCCTACTAGCTGCACAACATGGAGCTACTTACATTTACACTGACTCATATGCTGTTTTTAAAGGAGCCACTGAATGGCTAGGACACTGGGCAGCCAATGATTGGCAGGTGAATAGAGTCCCGATCTGGGAGACAGACAGTTGGAAGCAACTGTTGGAAATAGGAGGACAGAGACCATTGCACATTGCTTGGGTAAAAGGCCACGATCGTTCAAACTCGATCACTGCTCAGTTCAACCAACAGGTAGATAGCCTCACGCGGCTACAACAAATTGACACTGTAGATGATGGTCGGGAATGGTTACATATTAAGCCTGGCCATACAGGCCGTGCTGATCTGTATCAGGAAGGTCTAGCCCGGGGGTGGCCTGTGTCGGTTAAGCTGTGCGAACAAGTAGTAACTGCCTGGTCACAATGTCGCCTACGACTCAGCAAAGATCATCCGAGTAAGGCGCCTCCCTTACACATGCGGGACAAGAAAATGTTGTGGCATTCATGGCAGATTGATTATATTGGGCCCTTGAGATCATCAGGTGGGAAAAGATATGTCCTAGTCGGAGTGGAGATTATCTCCAGCCTCAGTATGGCCACTGGCTTCAAATCAGCTGCTGGGGACAACACAGTGAAAGGCCTAAAAGGGTGGTTCAGCACACTTCCCCTTCCCGAGGAAATCCAAAGTGATAACGGTTCACACTTTACCGCTACAGTGGTACAAGATTGGGCCAAGGAAGAAGGGATTCGATGGGTATTTCATACTCCCTATTATCCTCAGGCTAATGGCATTGTTGAATGCACCAACGGATTGGTTAAGCGTTTTGCAAAAACTCATAAATCATAAGGGAAGGTGAAGAAGGCACCTTGCCCACCGAAATTCGAAAAGTAATATGGGATAACGCAATTGAGTTTGAGAGAAAATTTCAATCCTGGTGGTATCTGGTTAATTTCACCTACGATCCCACTGAGAGCAAAGCCACAGCTTTTGTCTTAACGATACGCAATGCCTCAGTATCCACCATATACCCAATCATCGCACTGGGGTTGAATCATCAAGGAGCTCTACTCTATCCAACACAGCACAGAGGTTGGGCACGACAAAATGAGACTAAATGGCAAACTGCTGATGTTGACGCATGCGTTTCACGAGACCAACAAGGATTCATTTGTGAGAGTAATACTCTCAAAGCACAAGACCTTTGTCTTGACACCAACCAGAATGCTTGTCACTTTGAGACACATCCCGATGAAACCCCAGAGACTGTGCTTGACTATATTGGGAAAGGGTGCGTTAGCATGAGGTCTCCCTGTAGTCTTGTATTATAGACGAGAAAGGCTTGAGACCATGGCCACTCTGGGTCTCTTTGACTACAAACAACAGGGAATAAAAAGGTGAAACTGAATAGCATCAATTCCATCTGCCAATTCGTCATTTTAGAATTTGGGCCTCCAAATAGCCATACATCATAAAAGTAGTATTATTGCCAGGTTCAATGTCAGGATTCCCTGGAGACATTCAAAGGTAGCGTAGGCCAATCCGTCTGTACAGCTCATCCAAGGTTCCTGTAAGACATAAAGGAAAAGAAAATCTGCTCGGTCTTATTCGACCGACGGGGTTAAAAAGAAGGTGCGGTCCACCGGGTGCTGATCCGGTGTATCTTCCCTGAACAATCCTTGGCTTCCCATGCATAGGGATTTTTGGGAGTAGCTAGCACCATTGGCACCGTCCCATTTTGAGGCATTTTCACTAACACAGGTAGTCCAGGGTGAAATCTTCCGGGGTATTTTCCCGGTTCATTGGCAGCCTTTGGCGAGATAATATTGGCAGGTACACAGAAAGCTTTCATTTTAGGACAGCCGTCTCCACTCCATTTGTTATTTAGTTGATAGATGGCATCATCCAATCGCAAATGCCAACCAGGTTCATGACTTTTTGCAAAACGCTTAACCAATCTATTGGTGCGTTCAACAATGCCATTAGCCTGGGGATAACAGGGAGTATGAAATACCCATCGAATCCCTTCTTCCTTGGCCCAATCTTGTACCACCGAAGCCGTAAAGTGTGAAACGTTATCACTCTGGATTTCGTCGGGAAGGGGAAGTGTGCTGAACCACCCTGTTAGGCCTTTCACTGTGTTGTCCCTCGTAGCTGGTTTGAAACTGCTGGCCATACTGAGGCTGGAGATAATCTCCACTCCTACCAGGACATATCTTTTCCCACCTGATGATCTCAAGGGCCCAATATAATCAAGCTGCCATGAATGCCACAACGCTTTCTTGTCCCGCATGTGTAAGGGAGGCGCCTTACTCGGATGATCTTTGCTGAGTCGTAGGCGACATTGTGAACAGGCAGTTACTATTTGTTCGCACAGCTTAACTGACACAAGCCACCCACCTTCCCGATACAGGTCAGGACGGCCTGTGCGGCCACGTTTAACATGTAACGATTCAAGTAAGCGTTCCCATTCCCGACCATCATCTACAATGTCAATTTGTTGCAGCCGCGTGAGGCCATCTACCTGTTGGTTGAACTGAGCAGTGATCGAGTTTGAACGATCGTGGCCTTTTACCCAAGCAATGTGCAATGGTCTCTGTCCTCCTATTTCCAACAGTTGCTTCCAATTATCTGTCTCCCAAACTGGGACTCTATTCACCTGCCAATCGTTGGCTGCCCAGTGTCCTAGCCATTCAGTGGCTCCTTTAAGAACAGCATATGACTCAGCGTAAAAGGAGGTGGCTCCATGTTGTGCAGCTAGTAGGACAGCTCTGAGTTCCCCTACCCTCCCCTATTTCAATTGCTCTTTCTCCCGTTGTTACTTCCAGTGCTACGGCCTTATATTTGCACTTATTTTTTTAACGGTGAGATGACGCACCAGTAAACCACACTCCTCTAAGATCACTGCTGTCCCTCAAAGGAGGTGCTTCTTGGATCGGAGATGGTCTGTTTGGTGGGGATTGGAACAATAGGGCACCATCTATATCCTTTGGTATCCTTGTGAAGTAGCCTTGGATACTTTAACACTGCCTTCAGAGACTGGCTTGATTTCATTAATGCCTTCTAAATAAGCATACCACTTTCGAACTGTAGGTCTCTGGGCAATGCCAGCTGGTGGTGGTGTCCCTTTAAGGACCACATCTGGGAGGCGAAAAGGTCCCAGGAAAGATCACACTCTGTTCTCTTCTTATCTGCTCTGCTCGTTGCAACGCTCGCACCAGGGACAGTAAACCCTTCTCCAGGTCTGAATAGCTGCATTCAGTATCATTGAAGGAGTGGGAGCAAAATTCTAATGGTCTCTCCGGTCCTGCTGGTCCCTTCTGCCATAAATTACAACGGGAACCATGTTCACTGAACCCCCATTCTACATGGACAGGGTCAGTTGGATGTATGGGGCCAAGTTGTTGGAATAACCTTAGCTCCTTTATTAGTAATTGCAGAGCATTAGTGTGTTGTTCAGTCCACACCCAGGATTTACCCTTTTTTGGCAAGCTATGAAGGGGGCGAGCAATGATGGAAAAGCCAGGGATGTGTTTACGCCAATAACTTAAAGTTCCCAGGACCTGCTGTAACTCCTTCGTGCTGGAAGGATTCTGTCCATGTTCTATTTTTTCAGGGTATCCTGAGGGACAGAAGCAGCTCCCTTAATCCACCAGACCCCCAGGAATTTAACTTCCTGTGCGGGTCCCTGACACTTTGAGTCGGGTCTACGTGAGGCACCCACTAACACTTCTGCCCTAGTCATTCGCTGCTCTCCCGGCAACCAGAGGTTAATTTTTGCAGTGGGGCATGTTTTTACCACACCATCAATTCCTGTGAAGTTGACTCTGCGTCGGGTGGGATTTATACCTAGAAGTTGTGCTGTTTCGTTAGTGATTGCAGACATTTGGGCTCCGGTATCAATAATAAAATTTACCAATATCTTCCGGGGTCCAACAGGAATGACAATAACAGGTTCGGAGTCTTTATGAGAGCGCCATTGGATTGCTAGTACCTGCCCGACAGGGTTGCTCAGTGCCCTCCCCGGGGATAGGAGTGTTGTGGCTGGGACTCTGTCAAATCAATCAAGTTATGTTCCGGTGCAGAAGGCACAGTTTTCTCACGGCTTGGGGATTCTCTGGTTAGACTTTTCTCCCCAGCCGCATTATTCTTTCTAGGTAGAGATTGGACTAGCGTACGGAGATCTCCCGTAGGGTCACCGTGCAAGAATTGTCGGGGCACCCCTAATTGTAGGGCTTTACGCCACAACTCATTTCGGTCCTTATCAGGCTTAAACCTTCCCTCTGATTTAGGGTTTTGAGTGTGAGTTTGGACTTGGCGAACCTTTCGCGGGTGTTCGGAGGATTTCTCACTAGTTTGGCTGGCCCAGCCCATTCGGCGCCCATATTGATCTATTTCCTGTACATTCCAGGTGGGCATGTAGTGACGACGGCCCCGCCCATGAGCACCCCGAGCATCCCGTATACGATCTTGAGTGCGAACAAGGAACGGTTTCAGGCAACCGGGAAGACCACGGATGAGAGGGGCTAATCGATCCGGGTCGATAGGGGCTGACATTGGGGATTTCCGAAATTCCTCTCTGTCATACATGGCTTGCAGACAAGCTGCTTTCCGTACAGCCGCAAACAGATCAGAGTAGCCTGTAGCTCTAATCTCTAACGGCTCCCCCCTCTCTCGCGGATCCATACCCCTTGCCCAATAGGCTGCTCGAGCGGTTAGGGAATAATTATGATCCCCAGGCATAGTGGTTAAAAACACTCCTGGTCCCCAAGAGTCTCCTGCTTCTTCCTCACTCAGCATAATTCTGCCCCCCCCTTCAGAAGAAACTCGCCACACGTACTCAACAGCTGACTCTTCTGGTCGCCTCGAATATTTCTCCCTTATTTTTGTTAACTCGGTTGGTGTCCATGGAACG